>NC_063225.1:18356212-18596212 GCF_020740725.1 Corvus hawaiiensis | reverse complement strand
GACCTGACGGCGCTGTGCAGGCTGTAAAGGAAAGAGCACTGCCACTGGAATGTGCTGCAAATACAGGTTCCCACGCGTCGGGGACAAGCTCTGGGTTAGGCGGTTGAACTAAAACTGTTCTCTGTGCCAGACGGAGCCGAGAATCTTTCCGTAAAGATGCTGGCTACAAAGCAAACAGAATGTGGTGCTGCTTCAGCGCTAGAGAGAAATTGCATAGGCCAGGCGTGTTTCGGCAGAAGCAGCAGCCTGCAGCATTTCGCTGCCGGCACCGTGCTCTCTGGGCGACAAGTAGACGACGGTTCGTCTCCAGCAAAACGAAAGCGCCACCTGCTACGAACAGCATAAGAATGAAGGCAGAGCACCGAGCTGGTATGTGCATCGCACAGGCTGCAAGAGGAAGCGTGGCTGCCACTCGCTTGTTTTCGGATTCAAATTAGCAGTTGAAAACAGAAAATTCCACTTGCAGCTACTTGTGCTGCTACCTAGTTCTCTTCCAGCTTTCCCTGGAAAGAATTGTGCTGAGCATTATGCTTGGAGATGCAGAGATGACAGTGGTAGAGGCAGCGGAGAATGGAAATAGAGAGTGCAGCGGACAGTTTCTGGGGCTTTACGTGAGGCAACGGGGAAAGTGCAGTCCAGCAGTGGCTTTTCCTTCTGGAGCCTTTTTCTTTGGGAGCAGCTGCTGCAAGTGGGCAACGGAGCTGCGAGAGTGCATGATGTGACGGCACGTCTATGCGAGAAGGAAGCTGCCGAGCCGCAGTGTGTTGTGCTCAGTTTCAAGGCTGCTTGGAGCAGGGGGGTACTTGAAGAACGCCTTCTTTCTGGACGTGTCCTTCTGGGTGTGCTCGAGCTGCATGGACTCTGCAGCACTGAAGGTGTAAGAAACTGCCTCTGGCCACGTTGTGTGATGGAGTGCAACGGCTGCTCCTTCCTTTCTGAAGCAGCCAGAGCATTCTCAGCTGAATCTGCTTTTGGCTGGACATTTGAAATTCGGTGCACTGAGTACATGAACCCGGTGCCCAGCTGCTTCGTTCTTTGCCTTCTGCGCTCTGGGCAGAACTGAAGCCCAGCGTTGCCTTTGAGCTTTGCCGCTCTTCAGCGCGTACACTGCACGCATCCACAGTGTGCTGTGCAAGGATTTTCCTCAGCTCAACGTACAATCATTTGCTTGCTGTTTCACAGAGTCCAAACTGTCCGAGTAGCTCTCGCTCAGCGAAATGCTTCAGGAGAGAAGCACTTGTTGGAGTAGCTTTTCGCTGGCCAGGACTTTCAACACAGCACCACAATTCGGGCAAGAAGCAGGAGAAAGGAAGAACATCTTTTCGTCCTGCCACGGTCTTCTCTGCGAGACGACTATCCGCGTCTTCTCTCCCTGCAAGGCTGTAATGTTCGCGGTGGTACTTGGAACTGAGAAGGCAGGTGCAGAGAGCACCGCGACCTGACGGCGCTGTGCAGGCTGTAAAGGAAAGAGCACTGCCACTGGAATGTGCTGCAAATACAGGTTCCCACGCGTCGGGGACAAGCTCTGGGTTAGGCGGTTGAACTAAAACTGTTCTCTGTGCCAGACGGAGCCGAGAATCTTTCCGTAAAGATGCTGGCTACAAAGCAAACAGAATGTGGTGCTGCTTCAGCGCTAGAGAGAAATTGCATAGGCCAGGCGTGTTTCGGCAGAAGCAGCAGCCTGCAGCATTTCGCTGCCGGCACCGTGCTCTCTGGGCGACAAGTAGACGACGGTTCGTCTCCAGCAAAACGAAAGCGCCACCTGCTACGAACAGCATAAGAATGAAGGCAGAGCACCGAGCTGGTATGTGCATCGCACAGGCTGCAAGAGGAAGCGTGGCTGCCACTCGCTTGTTTTCGGATTCAAATTAGCAGTTGAAAACAGAAAATTCCACTTGCAGCTACTTGTGCTGCTACCTAGTTCTCTTCCAGCTTTCCCTGGAAAGAATTGTGCTGAGCATTATGCTTGGAGATGCAGAGATGACAGTGGTAGAGGCAGCGGAGAATGGAAATAGAGAGTGCAGCGGACAGTTTCTGGGGCTTTACGTGAGGCAACGGGGAAAGTGCAGTCCAGCAGTGGCTTTTCCTTCTGGAGCCTTTTTCTTTGGGAGCAGCTGCTGCAAGTGGGCAACGGAGCTGCGAGAGTGCATGATGTGACGGCACGTCTATGCGAGAAGGAAGCTGCCGAGCCGCAGTGTGTTGTGCTCAGTTTCAAGGCTGCTTGGAGCAGGGGGGTACTTGAAGAACGCCTTCTTTCTGGACGTGTCCTTCTGGGTGTGCTCGAGCTGCATGGACTCTGCAGCACTGAAGGTGTAAGAAACTGCCTCTGGCCACGTTGTGTGATGGAGTGCAACGGCTGCTCCTTCCTTTCTGAAGCAGCCAGAGCATTCTCAGCTGAATCTGCTTTTGGCTGGACATTTGAAATTCGGTGCACTGAGTACATGAACCCGGTGCCCAGCTGCTTCGTTCTTTGCCTTCTGCGCTCTGGGCAGAACTGAAGCCCAGCGTTGCCTTTGAGCTTTGCCGCTCTTCAGCACGTACACTGCACGCATCCACAGTGTGCTGTGCAAGGATTTTCCTCAGCTCAACGTACAATCATTTGCTTGCTGTTTCACAGAGTCCAAACTGTCCGAGTAGCTCTCGCTCAGCGAAATGCTTCAGGAGAGAAACACTTGTTGGAGTAGCTTTTCGCTGGCCAGGACTTTCAACACAGCACCACAATTCGGGCAAGAAGCAGGAGAAAGGAAGAACATCTTTTCGTCCTGCCACGGTCTTCTCTGCGAGACGACTATCCGCGTCTTCTCTCCCTGCAAGGCTGTAATGTTCGCGGTGGTACTTGGAACTGAGAAGGCAGGTGCAGAGAGCACCGCGACCTGACGGCGCTGTGCAGGCTGTAAAGGAAAGAGCACTGCCACTGGAATGTGCTGCAAATACAGGTTCCCACGCGTCGGGGACAAGCTCTGGGTTAGGCGGTTGAACTAAAACTGTTCTCTGTGCCAGACGGAGCCGAGAATCTTTCCGTAAAGATGCTGGCTACAAAGCAAACAGAATGTGGTGCTGCTTCAGCGCTAGAGAGAAATTGCATAGGCCAGGCGTGTTTCGGCAGAAGCAGCAGCCTGCAGCATTTCGCTGCCGGCACCGTGCTCTCTGGGCGACAAGTAGACGACGGTTCGTCTCCAGCAAAACGAAAGCGCCACCTGCTACGAACAGCATAAGAATGAAGGCAGAGCACTGAGCTGGTATGTGCATCGCACAGGCTGCAAGAGGAAGCGTGGCTGCCACTCGCTTGTTTTCGGATTCAAATTAGCAGTTGAAAACAGAAAATTCCACTTGCAGCTACTTGTGCTGCTACCTAGTTCTCTTCCAGCTTTCCCTGGAAAGAATTGTGCCGAGCATTATGCTTGGAGATGCAGAGATGACAGTGGTAGAGGCAGCGGAGAATGGAAATAGAGAGTGCAGCGGACAGTTTCTGGGGCTTTACGTGAGGCAACGGGGAAAGTGCAGTCCAGCAGTGGCTTTTCCTTCTGGAGCCTTTTTCTTTGGGAGCAGCTGCTGCAAGTGGGCAACGGAGCTGCGAGAGTGCATGATGTGACGGCACGTCTATGTGAGAAGGAAGCTGCCGAGCCGCAGTGTGTTGTGCTCAGTTTCAAGGCTGCTTGGAGCAGGGGGGGTACTTGAAGAACGCCTTCTTTCTGGACGTGTCCTTCTGGGTGTGCTCGAGCTGCATGGACTCTGCAGCACTGAAGGTGTAAGAAACTGCTTCTGGCCAGGTAGTGTCCAGGAGTGCAACGGCTGCTCCTTCCTTTCTGAAGCAGTCAGAGCTTTCTTAGCTGAATGTGCTTGTGAAGAAGCTCTTGGCTGGACATTTGAAATTCGGTGCACTGAGTACATGAACCCGGTGCCCAGCTGCTTCGTTCTTCGCCTTCTGCGGTCGGGACAGAACTGAAGCCCAGCGATGACTTTAACCGTGCAGCTCTTCAGCGTGTGTACTGCACGCATCCACAGTGTGCTCTGCAAGGATTTTCCTCTGCTCTCGCTCAGCGAAATGAATCAGAAGAGAAACACTGGATGGATTAGCCTTTCGCTGGCCAAGGCTCACAGTACAGCACCACACTCTGGGTGACGAGAAGAACAAAGGAAGAACATCTTTTCGCCCTGCCACGGTCTTCTCTGCGAGACGACTATCCGCGTCTCTCTCCCTGCAAGGCTCTAATGTGTGCGATGGTACTTGGAACTGAGAAGGCAGGAGCAGAGAGCACCGCGACCTGACGGCGCTGTGCAGGCTGTAAAGGAAAGAGCACTGCCACTGGAATGTGCTGCAAATACAGGTTCCCACGCGTCGGGGACAAGCTCTGGGTTAGGCGGTTGAACTAAAACTGTTCTCTGTGCCAGACGGAGCCGAGAATCTTTCCGTAAAGATGCTGGCTACAAAGCAAACAGAATGTGGTGCTGCTTCAGCGCTAGAGAGAAATTGCATAGGCCAGGCGTGTTTCGGCAGAAGCAGCAGCCTGCAGCATTTCGCTGCCGGCACCGTGCTCTCTGGGCGACAAGTAGACGACGGTTCGTCTCCAGCAAAACGAAAGCGCCACCTGCTACGAACAGCATAAGAATGAAGGCAGAGCACCGAGCTGGTGTGTGCATCGCACAGGCTGCAAGAGGAAGCGTGGCTGCCACTCGCTTGTTTTCGGATTCAATTTAGCAGTTGAAAACAGAAAATTCCACTTGCAGCTACTTGTGCTGCTACCTAGTTCTCTTCCAGCTTTCCCTGGAAAGAATTGTGCCGAGCATTATGCTTGGAGATGCAGAGATGACAGTGGTAGAGGCAGCGGAGAATGGAAATAGAGAGTGCAGCAGACAGTTTCTGGGGCTTTACGTGAGGCAACGGGGAAAGTGCAGTCCAGCAGTGGCTTTTCCTTCTGGAGCCTTTTTCTTTGGGAGCAGCTGCTGCAAGTGGGCAACGGAGCTGCGAGAGTGCATGATGTGACGGCACGTCTATGTGAGAAGGAAGCTGCCGAGCCGCAGTGTGTTGTGCTCAGTTTCAAGGCTGCTTGGAGCAGGGGGGTACTTGAAGAACGCCTTCTTTCTGGACGTGTCCTTCTGGGTGTGCTCGAGCTGCATGGACTCTGCAGCACTGAAGGTGTAAGAAACTGCCTCTGGCCACGTTGTGTGATGGAGTGCAACACAGCGCCTTCCTTTCTGAAGCAGCCAGAGCATTCTCAGCTGAATCTGCTTTTGGCTGGACATTTGAAATTCGGTGCACTGAGTACATGAACCCGGTGCCCAGCTGCTTCGTTCTTTGCCTTCTGCGCTCTGGGCAGAACTGAAGCCCAGCGTTGCCTTTGAGCTTTGCCGCTCTTCAGCACGTACACTGCACGCATCCACAGTGTGCTGTGCAAGGATTTTCCTCAGCTCAACGTACAATCATTTGCTTGCTGTTTCACAGAGTCCAAACTGTCCGAGTAGCTCTCGCTCAGCGAAATGCTTCAGGAGAGAAGCACTTGTTGGAGTAGCTTTTCGCTGGCCAGGACTTTCAACACAGCACCACAATTCGGGCAAGAAGCAGGAGAAAGGAAGAACATCTTTTCGTCCTGCCACGGTCTTCTCTGCGAGACGACTATCCGCGTCTTCTCTCCCTGCAAGGCTGTAATGTTCGCGGTGGTACTTGGAACTGAGAAGGCAGGTGCAGAGAGCACCGCGACCTGACGGCGCTGTGCAGGCTGTAAAGGAAAGAGCACTGCCACTGGAATGTGCTGCAAATACAGGTTCCCACGCGTCGGGGACAAGCTCTGGGTTAGGCGGTTGAACTAAAACTGTTCTCTGTGCCAGACGGAGCCGAGAATCTTTCCGTAAAGATGCTGGCTACAAAGCAAACAGAATGTGGTGCTGCTTCAGCGCTAGAGAGAAATTGCATAGGCCAGGCGTGTTTCGGCAGAAGCAGCAGCCTGCAGCATTTCGCTGCCGGCACCGTGCTCTCTGGGCGACAAGTAGACGACGCTTCGTCTCCAGCAAAACGAAAGCGCCACCTGCTACGAACAGCATAAGAATGAAGGCAGAGCACCGAGCTGGTATGTGCATCGCACAGGCTGCAAGAGGAAGCGTGGCTGCCACTCGCTTGTTTTCGGATTCAAATTAGCGGTTGAAAACAGAAAATTCCACTTGCAGCTACTTGTGCTGCTACCTACTTCTCTTCCAGCTTTCCCTGGAAAGAATTGTGCCGAGCATTATGCTTGGAGATGCAGAGATGACAGTGGTAGAGGCAGCGGAGAATGGAAATAGAGAGTGCAGCGGACAGTTTCTGGGGCTTTACGTGAGGCAACGGGGAAAGTGCAGTCCAGCAGTGGCTTTTCCTTCTGGAGCCTTTTTCTTTGGGAGCAGCTGCTGCAAGTGGGCAACGGAGCTGCGAGAGTGCATGATGTGACGGCACGTCTATGTGAGAAGGAAGCTGCCGAGCCGCAGTGTGTTGTGCTCAGTTTCAAGGCTGCTTGGAGCAGGGGGGTACTTGAAGAACGCCTTCTTTCTGGACGTGTCCTTCTGGGTGTGCTCGAGCTGCATGGACTCTGCAGCACTGAAGGTGTAAGAAACTGCCTCTGGCCACGTTGTGTGATGGAGTGCAACGGCTGCTCCTTCCTTTCTGAAGCAGCCAGAGCATTCTCAGCTGAATCTGCTTTTGGCTGGACATTTGAAATTCGGTGCACTGAGTACATGAACCCGGTGCCCAGCTGCTTCGTTCTTTGCCTTCTGCGCTCTGGGCAGAACTGAAGCCCAGCGTTGCCTTTGAGCTTTGCCGCTCTTCAGCACGTACACTGCACGCATCCACAGTGTGCTGTGCAAGGATTTTCCTCAGCTCAACGTACAATCATTTGCTTGCTGTTTCACAGAGTCCAAACTGTCCGAGTAGCTCTCGCTCAGCGAAATGCTTCAGGAGAGAAGCACTTGTTGGAGTAGCTTTTCGCTGGCCAGGACTTTCAACACAGCACCACAATTCGGGCAAGAAGCAGGAGAAAGGAAGAACATCTTTTCGTCCTGCCACGGTCTTCTCTGCGAGACGACTATCCGCGTCTTCTCTCCCTGCAAGGCTGTAATGTTCGCGGTGGTACTTGGAACTGAGAAGGCAGGTGCAGAGAGCACCGCGACCTGACGGCGCTGTGCAGGCTGTAAAGGAAAGAGCACTGCCACTGGAATGTGCTGCAAATACAGGTTCCCACGCGTCGGGGACAAGCTCTGGGTTAGGCGGTTGAACTAAAACTGTTCTCTGTGCCAGACGGAGCCGAGAATCTTTCCGTAAAGATGCTGGCTACAAAGCAAACAGAATGTGGTGCTGCTTCAGCGCTAGAGAGAAATTGCATAGGCCAGGCGTGTTTCGGCAGAAGCAGCAGCCTGCAGCATTTCGCTGCCGGCACCGTGCTCTCTGGGCGACAAGTAGACGACGGTTCGTCTCCAGCAAAACGAAAGCGCCACCTGCTACGAACAGCATAAGAATGAAGGCAGAGCACCGAGCTGGTATGTGCATCGCACAGGCTGCAAGAGGAAGCGTGGCTGCCACTCGCTTGTTTTCGGATTCAAATTAGCGGTTGAAAACAGAAAATTCCACTTGCAGCTACTTGTGCTGCTACCTACTTCTCTTCCAGCTTTCCCTGGAAAGAATTGTGCCGAGCATTATGCTTGGAGATGCAGAGATGACAGTGGTAGAGGCAGCGGAGAATGGAAATAGAGAGTGCAGCGGACAGTTTCTGGGGCTTTACGTGAGGCAACGGGGAAAGTGCAGTCCAGCAGTGGCTTTTCCTTCTGGAGCCTTTTTCTTTGGGAGCAGCTGCTGCAAGTGGGCAACGGAGCTGCGAGAGTGCATGATGTGACGGCACGTCTATGTGAGAAGGAAGCTGCCGAGCCGCAGTGTGTTGTGCTCAGTTTCAAGGCTGCTTGGAGCAGGGGGGTACTTGAAGAACGCCTTCTTTCTGGACGTGTCCTTCTGGGTGTGCTCGAGCTGCATGGACTCTGCAGCACTGAAGGTGTAAGAAACTGCCTCTGGCCACGTTGTGTGATGGAGTGCAACGGCTGCTCCTTCCTTTCTGAAGCAGCCAGAGCATTCTCAGCTGAATCTGCTTTTGGCTGGACATTTGAAATTCGGTGCACTGAGTACATGAACCCGGTGCCCAGCTGCTTCGTTCTTTGCCTTCTGCGCTCTGGGCAGAACTGAAGCCCAGCGTTGCCTTTGAGCTTTGCCGCTCTTCAGCACGTACACTGCACGCATCCACAGTGTGCTGTGCAAGGATTTTCCTCAGCTCAACGTACAATCATTTGCTTGCTGTTTCACAGAGTCCAAACTGTCCGAGTAGCTCTCGCTCAGCGAAATGCTTCAGGAGAGAAGCACTTGTTGGAGTAGCTTTTCGCTGGCCAGGACTTTCAACACAGCACCACAATTCGGGCAAGAAGCAGGAGAAAGGAAGAACATCTTTTCGTCCTGCCACGGTCTTCTCTGCGAGACGACTATCCGCGTCTTCTCTCCCTGCAAGGCTGTAATGTTCGCGGTGGTACTTGGAACTGAGAAGGCAGGTGCAGAGAGCACCGCGACCTGACGGCGCTGTGCAGGCTGTAAAGGAAAGAGCACTGCCACTGGAATGTGCTGCAAATACAGGTTCCCACGCGTCGGGGACAAGCTCTGGGTTAGGCGGTTGAACTAAAACTGTTCTCTGTGCCAGACGGAGCCGAGAATCTTTCCGTAAAGATGCTGGCTACAAAGCAAACAGAATGTGGTGCTGCTTCAGCGCTAGAGAGAAATTGCATAGGCCAGGCGTGTTTCGGCAGAAGCAGCAGCCTGCAGCATTTCGCTGCCGGCACCGTGCTCTCTGGGCGACAAGTAGACGACGCTTCGTCTCCAGCAAAACGAAAGCGCCACCTGCTACGAACAGCATAAGAATGAAGGCAGAGCACCGAGCTGGTATGTGCATCGCACAGGCTGCAAGAGGAAGCGTGGCTGCCACTCGCTTGTTTTCGGATTCAAATTAGCGGTTGAAAACAGAAAATTCCACTTGCAGCTACTTGTGCTGCTACCTACTTCTCTTCCAGCTTTCCCTGGAAAGAATTGTGCCGAGCATTATGCTTGGAGATGCAGAGATGACAGTGGTAGAGGCAGCGGAGAATGGAAATAGAGAGTGCAGCGGACAGTTTCTGGGGCTTTACGTGAGGCAACGGGGAAAGTGCAGTCCAGCAGTGGCTTTTCCTTCTGGAGCCTTTTTCTTTGGGAGCAGCTGCTGCAAGTGGGCAACGGAGCTGCGAGAGTGCATGATGTGACGGCACGTCTATGTGAGAAGGAAGCTGCCGAGCCGCAGTGTGTTGTGCTCAGTTTCAAGGCTGCTTGGAGCAGGGGGGTACTTGAAGAACGCCTTCTTTCTGGACGTGTCCTTCTGGGTGTGCTCGAGCTGCATGGACTCTGCAGCACTGAAGGTGTAAGAAACTGCCTCTGGCCACGTTGTGTGATGGAGTGCAACGGCTGCTCCTTCCTTTCTGAAGCAGCCAGAGCATTCTCAGCTGAATCTGCTTTTGGCTGGACATTTGAAATTCGGTGCACTGAGTACATGAACCCGGTGCCCAGCTGCTTCGTTCTTTGCCTTCTGCGCTCTGGGCAGAACTGAAGCCCAGCGTTGCCTTTGAGCTTTGCCGCTCTTCAGCACGTACACTGCACGCATCCACAGTGTGCTGTGCAAGGATTTTCCTCAGCTCAACGTACAATCATTTGCTTGCTGTTTCACAGAGTCCAAACTGTCCGAGTAGCTCTCGCTCAGCGAAATGCTTCAGGAGAGAAGCACTTGTTGGAGTAGCTTTTCGCTGGCCAGGACTTTCAACACAGCACCACAATTCGGGCAAGAAGCAGGAGAAAGGAAGAACATCTTTTCGTCCTGCCACGGTCTTCTCTGCGAGACGACTATCCGCGTCTTCTCTCCCTGCAAGGCTGTAATGTTCGCGGTGGTACTTGGAACTGAGAAGGCAGGTGCAGAGAGCACCGCGACCTGACGGCGCTGTGCAGGCTGTAAAGGAAAGAGCACTGCCACTGGAATGTGCTGCAAATACAGGTTCCCACGCGTCGGGGACAAGCTCTGGGTTAGGCGGTTGAACTAAAACTGTTCTCTGTGCCAGACGGAGCCGAGAATCTTTCCGTAAAGATGCTGGCTACAAAGCAAACAGAATGTGGTGCTGCTTCAGCGCTAGAGAGAAATTGCATAGGCCAGGCGTGTTTCGGCAGAAGCAGCAGCCTGCAGCATTTCGCTGCCGGCACCGTGCTCTCTGGGCGACAAGTAGACGACGCTTCGTCTCCAGCAAAACGAAAGCGCCACCTGCTACGAACAGCATAAGAATGAAGGCAGAGCACCGAGCTGGTATGTGCATCGCACAGGCTGCAAGAGGAAGCGTGGCTGCCACTCGCTTGTTTTCGGATTCAAATTAGCGGTTGAAAACAGAAAATTCCACTTGCAGCTACTTGTGCTGCTACCTACTTCTCTTCCAGCTTTCCCTGGAAAGAATTGTGCCGAGCATTATGCTTGGAGATGCAGAGATGACAGTGGTAGAGGCAGCGGAGAATGGAAATAGAGAGTGCAGCGGACAGTTTCTGGGGCTTTACGTGAGGCAACGGGGAAAGTGCAGTCCAGCAGTGGCTTTTCCTTCTGGAGCCTTTTTCTTTGGGAGCAGCTGCTGCAAGTGGGCAACGGAGCTGCGAGAGTGCATGATGTGACGGCACGTCTATGTGAGAAGGAAGCTGCCGAGCCGCAGTGTGTTGTGCTCAGTTTCAAGGCTGCTTGGAGCAGGGGGGTACTTGAAGAACGCCTTCTTTCTGGACGTGTCCTTCTGGGTGTGCTCGAGCTGCATGGACTCTGCAGCACTGAAGGTGTAAGAAACTGCCTCTGGCCACGTTGTGTGATGGAGTGCAACGGCTGCTCCTTCCTTTCTGAAGCAGCCAGAGCATTCTCAGCTGAATCTGCTTTTGGCTGGACATTTGAAATTCGGTGCACTGAGTACATGAACCCGGTGCCCAGCTGCTTCGTTCTTTGCCTTCTGCGCTCTGGGCAGAACTGAAGCCCAGCGTTGCCTTTGAGCTTTGCCGCTCTTCAGCACGTACACTGCACGCATCCACAGTGTGCTGTGCAAGGATTTTCCTCAGCTCAACGTACAATCATTTGCTTGCTGTTTCACAGAGTCCAAACTGTCCGAGTAGCTCTCGCTCAGCGAAATGCTTCAGGAGAGAAGCACTTGTTGGAGTAGCTTTTCGCTGGCCAGGACTTTCAACACAGCACCACAATTCGGGCAAGAAGCAGGAGAAAGGAAGAACATCTTTTCGTCCTGCCACGGTCTCCTCTGCGAGACGACTATCCGCGTCTTCTCTCCCTGCAAGGCTGTAATGTTCTCGGTGGTACTTGGAACTGAGAAGGCAGGTGCAGAGAGCACCGCGACCTGACGGCGCTGTGCAGGCTGTAAAGGAAAGAGCACTGCCACTGGAATGTGCTGCAAATACAGGTTCCCACGCGTCGGGGACAAGCTCTGGGTTAGGCGGTTGAACTAAAACTGTTCTCTGTGCCAGACGGAGCCGAGAATCTTTCCGTAAAGATGCTGGCTACAAAGCAAACAGAATGTGGTGCTGCTTCAGCGCTAGAGAGAAATTGCATAGGCCAGGCGTGTTTCGGCAGAAGCAGCAGCCTGCAGCATTTCGCTGCCGGCACCGTGCTCTCTGGGCGACAAGTAGACGACGGTTCGTCTCCAGCAAAACGAAAGCGCCACCTGCTACGAACAGCATAAGAATGAAGGCAGAGCACCGAGCTGGTGTGTGCATCGCACAGGCTGCAAGAGGAAGCGTGGCTGCCACTCGCTTGTTTTCGGATTCAAATTAGCAGTTGAAAACAGAAAATTCCACTTGCAGCTACTTGTGCTGCTACCTAGTTCTCTTCCAGCTTTCCCTGGAAAGAATTGTGCCGAGCATTATGCTTGGAGATGCAGAGATGACAGTGGTAGAGGCAGCGGAGAATGGAAATAGAGAGTGCAGCGGACAGTTTCTGGGGCTTTACGTGAGGCAACGGGGAAAGTGCAGTCCAGCAGTGGCTTTTCCTTCTGGAGCCTTTTTCTTTGGGAGCAGCTGCTGCAAGTGGGCAACGGAGCTGCGAGAGTGCATGATGTGACGGCACGTCTATGTGAGAAGGAAGCTGCCGAGCCGCAGTGTGTTGTGCTCAGTTTCAAGGCTGCTTGGAGCAGGGGGGGTACTTGAAGAACGCCTTCTTTCTGGACGTGTCCTTCTGGGTGTGCTCGAGCTGCATGGACTCTGCAGCACTGAAGGTGTAAGAAACTGCCTCTGGCCACGTTGTGTGATGGAGTGCAACGGCTGCTCCTTCCTTTCTGAAGCAGCCAGAGCATTCTCAGCTGAATCTGCTTTTGGCTGGACATTTGAAATTCGGTGCACTGAGTACATGAACCCGGTGCCCAGCTGCTTCGTTCTTTGCCTTCTGCGCTCTGGGCAGAACTGAAGCCCAGCGTTGCCTTTGAGCTTTGCCGCTCTTCAGCACGTACACTGCACGCATCCACAGTGTGCTGTGCAAGGATTTTCCTCAGCTCAACGTACAATCATTTGCTTGCTGTTTCACAGAGTCCAAACTGTCCGAGTAGCTCTCGCTCAGCGAAATGCTTCAGGAGAGAAGCACTTGTTGGAGTAGCTTTTCGCTGGCCAGGACTTTCAACACAGCACCACAATTCGGGCAAGAAGCAGGAGAAAGGAAGAACATCTTTTCGTCCTGCCATGGTCTCCTCTGCGAGACGACTTCCCGCGTCTTCTCTCCCTGCAAGGCTGTAATGTTCGCGGTGGTACTTGGAACTGAGAAGGCAGGTGCAGAGAGCACCGCGACCTGACGGCGCTGTGCAGGCTGTAAAGGAAAGAGCACTGCCACTGGAATGTGCTGCAAATACAGGTTCCCACGCGTCGGGGACAAGCTCTGGGTTAGGCGGTTGAACTAAAACTGTTCTCTGTGCCAGACGGAGCCGAGAATCTTTCCGTAAAGATGCTGGCTACAAAGCAAACAGAATGTGGTGCTGCTTCAGCGCTAGAGAGAAATTGCATAGGCCAGGCGTGTTTCGGCAGAAGCAGCAGCCTGCAGCATTTCGCTGCCGGCACCGTGCTCTCTGGGCGACAAGTAGACGACGGTTCGTCTCCAGCAAAACGAAAGCGCCACCTGCTACGAACAGCATAAGAATGAAGGCAGAGCACCGAGCTGGTATGTGCATCGCACAGGCTGCAAGAGGAAGCGTGGCTGCCACTCGCTTGTTTTCGGATTCAAATTAGCAGTTGAAAACAGAAAATTCCACTTGCAGCTACTTGTGCTGCTACCTACTTCTCTTCCAGCTTTCCCTGGAAAGAATTGTGCCGAGCATTATGCTTGGAGATGCAGAGATGACAGTGGTAGAGGCAGCGGAGAATGGAAATAGAGAGTGCAGCGGACAGTTTCTGGGGCTTTACGTGAGGCAACGGGGAAAGTGCAGTCCAGCAGTGGCTTTTCCTTCTGGAGCCTTTTTCTTTGGGAGCAGCTGCTGCAAGTGGGCAACGGAGCTGCGAGAGTGCATGATGTGACGGCACGTCTATGTGAGAAGGAAGCTGCCGAGCCGCAGTGTGTTGTGCTCAGTTTCAAGGCTGCTTGGAGCAGGGGGGGTACTTGAAGAACGCCTTCTTTCTGGACGTGTCCTTCTGGGTGTGCTCGAGCTGCATGGACTCTGCAGCACTGAAGGTGTAAGAAACTGCCTCTGGCCACGTTGTGTGATGGAGTGCAACGGCTGCTCCTTCCTTTCTGAAGCAGCCAGAGCATTCTCAGCTGAATCTGCTTTTGGCTGGACATTTGAAATTCGGTGCACTGAGTACATGAACCCGGTGCCCAGCTGCTTCGTTCTTTGCCTTCTGCGCTCTGGGCAGAACTGAAGCCCAGCGTTGCCTTTGAGCTTTGCCGCTCTTCAGCACGTACACTGCACGCATCCACAGTGTGCTGTGCAAGGATTTTCCTCAGCTCAACGTACAATCATTTGCTTGCTGTTTCACAGAGTCCAAACTGTCCGAGTAGCTCTCGCTCAGCGAAATGCTTCAGGAGAGAAGCACTTGTTGGAGTAGCTTTTCGCTGGCCAGGACTTTCAACACAGCACCACAATTCGGGCAAGAAGCAGGAGAAAGGAAGAACATCTTTTCGTCCTGCCACGGTCCTCTCTGCGAGTCGACTATCCGCGTCTTCTCTCCCTGCAAGGCTGTAATGTTCGCGGTGGTACTTGGAACTGAGAAGGCAGGTGCAGAGAGCACCGCGACCTGACGGCGCTGTGCAGGCTGTAAAGGAAAGAGCACTGCCACTGGAATGTGCTGCAAATACAGGTTCCCACGCGTCGGGGACAAGCTCTGGGTTAGGCGGTTGAACTAAAACTGTTCTCTGTGCCAGACGGAGCCGAGAATCTTTCCGTAAAGATGCTGGCTACAAAGCAAACAGAATGTGGTGCTGCTTCAGCGCTAGAGAGAAATTGCATAGGCCAGGCGTGTTTCGGCAGAAGCAGCAGCCTGCAGCATTTCGCTGCCGGCACCGTGCTCTCTGGGCGACAAGTAGACGACGGTTCGTCTCCAGCAAAACGAAAGCGCCACCTGCTACGAACAGCATAAGAATGAAGGCAGAGCACCGAGCTGGTATGTGCATCGCACAGGCTGCAAGAGGAAGCGTGGCTGCCACTCGCTTGTTTTCGGATTCAAATTAGCAGTTGAAAACAGAAAATTCCACTTGCAGCTACTTGTGCTGCTACCTACTTCTCTTCCAGCTTTCCCTGGAAAGAATTGTGCCGAGCATTATGCTTGGAGATGCAGAGATGACAGTGGTAGAGGCAGCGGAGAATGGAAATAGAGAGTGCAGCGGACAGTTTCTGGGGCTTTACGTGAGGCAACGGGGAAAGTGCAGTCCAGCAGTGGCTTTTCCTTCTGGAGCCTTTTTCTTTGGGAGCAGCTGCTGCAAGTGGACAACGGAGCTGCGAGAGTGCATGATGTGACGGCACGTCTATGTGAGAAGGAAGCTGCCGAGCCGCAGTGTGTTGTGCTCAGTTTCAAGGCTGCTTGGAGCAGGGGGGTACTTGAAGAACGCCTTCTTTCTGGACGTGTCCTTCTGGGTGTGCTCGAGCTGCATGGACTCTGCAGCACTGAAGGTGTAAGAAACTGCTTCTGGCCAGGTAGTGTCCAGGAGTGCAACGGCTGCTCCTTCCTTTTTGAAGCAGTCAGAGCATTCTTAGCTGAATGTGCTTGTGAAGAAGCTCTTGGCTGGACATTTGAAATTCGGTGCACTGAGTACATGAACCCGGTGCCCAGCTGCTTCGTTCTTCGCCTTCTGCGGTCGGGACAGAACTGAAGCCCAGCGATGACTTTAACCGTGCAGCTCTTCAGCGTGTGTACTGCACGCATCCACAGTGTGCTCTGCAAGGATTTTCCTCTGCTCTCGCTCAGCGAAATGAATCAGAAGAGAAACACTGGATGGATTAGCCTTTCGCTGGCCAAGGCTCACAGTACAGCACCACACTCTGGGTGACGAGGAGAACAAAGGAAGAACATCTTTTCGCCCTGCCACGGTCTTCTCTGCGAGACGACTTCCCGCGTCTCTCTCCCTGCAAGGCTCGAATGTGCGCGATGGTACTTGGAACTGAGAAGGCAGGTGCAGAGAGCACCGCGACCTGACGGCGCTGTGCAGGCTGCGAAGGAAAGAGGACTGCCACTGGAATGTGCTGCAAATACAGGTTCCCACGCGTCGGGGACAAGCTCTGGGTAAGGCGCTTGAACTAAAACTGTTCTCTGTGCCAGACGGAGCCGAGAATCTTTCCGTAAAGATGCTGGCTACAAAGCAAACAGAATGTGGTGCTACTTCAGCGCTAGAGAGAAATTGCATCGCCCAGGCGTGTTTCGGCAGAAGCAGCAGCCTGCAGCATTTCGCTGCCGGCACCGTGCTCTCTGGGCGACAAGTAGACGACGCTTCGTCTCCAGCAAAACGAAAGCGCCACCTGCTACGAAGAGTATAAGAATGAAGGCAGAGCACCGAGCTGGTGTGTGCATCGCACAGGCTGCAAGAGGAAGCGTGGCTGCCACTCGCTTGTTTTCGGATTCAAATTAGCAGTTGAAAACAGAAAATTCCACTTGCAGCTACTTGTGCTGCTACCTAGTTCTCTTCCAGCTTTCCCTGGAAAGAATTGTGCTGAGCATTATGCTTGGAGATGCAGAGATGACAGTGGTAGAGGCAGCGGAGAATGGAAATAGAGAGTGCAGCGGACAGTTTCTGGGGCTTTACGTGAGGCAACGGGGAAAGTGCAGTCCAGCAGTGGCTTTTCCTTCTGGAGCCTTTTTCTTTGGGAGCAGCTGCTGCAAGTGGGCAACGGAGCTGCGAGAGTGCATGATGTGACGGCACGTCTATGTGAGAAGGAAGCTGCCGAGCCGCAGTGTGTTGTGCTCAGTTTCAAGGCTGCTTGGAGCAGGGGGGGTACTTGAAGAACGCCTTCTTTCTGGACGTGTCCTTCTGGGTGTGCTCGAGCTGCATGGACTCTGCAGCACTGAAGGTGTAAGAAACTGCTTCTGGCCAGGTAGTGTCCAGGAGTGCAACGGCTGCTCCTTCCTTTCTGAAGCAGTCAGAGCATTCTTAGCTGAATGTGCTTGTGAAGAAGCTCTTGGCTGGACATTTGAAATTCGGTGCACTGAGTACATGAACCCGGTGCCCAGCTGCTTCGTTCTTCGCCTTCTGCGGTCGGGACAGAACTGAAGCCCAGCGTTGCCTTTGAGCTTTGCCGCTCTTCAGCGCGTACACTGCACGCATCCACAGTGTGCTCTGCAAGGATTTTCCTCTGCTCAACGTACAATCATTTGCTTGCTGTTTCACAGAGTCCAAACTGTCCATGTAGCTCTCGCTCAGTGAAATGCGTCAGGAGAGAAACACTTGCTGGAGTAGCTTTTCGCTGGCCAGGACTTTCAACACAGCACCACAATTCAGGTAAGAAGCAGGAGAAAGGAAGAACATCTTTTCGTCCTGGCACGTTCTTCTCTGTGAGACGACTATCCGCGTCTTCTCTCCCTGCAAGGCTCTAATGTGTGCGGTGGCACTTGGAACTGAGAAGGCAGGTGCAGAGAGCACCGCGATCTGACGGCGCTGTGCAGGCTGTAAAGGAAAGAGCACTGCCACTGGAATGTGGTGCAAATACAGGTTCCCACGCGTCGGGGGCAAGCTCTGGGTAAGGCGGTTGAACTAAAACTGTTCTCTGTGCCAGACGGAGCCGAGAATCTTTCCGTAAAGATGCTGGCTACAAAGCAAACAGAATGTGGTGCTACTTCAGCGCTAGAGAGAAATTGCATAGGCCAGGCGTGTTTCGGCAGAAGCAGCAGCCTGCAGCATTTCGCTGCCGGCACCGTGCTCTCTGGGCGACAAGTAGACGACGCTTCGTCTCCAGCAAAACGAAAGCGCCACCTGCTACGAACAGCATAAGAATGAAGGCAGAGCACCGAGCTGGTGTGTGCATCGCACAGGCTGCAAGAGGAAGCGTGGCTGCCACTCGCTTGTTTTCGGATTCAAATTAGCAGTTGAAAACAGAAAATTCCACTTGCAGCTACTTGTGCTGCTACCTACTTCTCTTCCAGCTTTCCCTGGAAAGAATTGTGCCAGGGTTTATGCTTGGAGATGCAGAGATGACAGTGGTAGAGGCAGCAGAGAATGGAAATAGAGAGTGCAGCGGACAGTTTCTGGGGCTTTACGTGAGGCAACGGGGAAAGTGCAGTCCAGCAGTGGCTTTTCCTTCTGGAGCCTTTTTCTTTGGGAGCAGCTGCTGCAAGTGGGCAACGGAGCTGCGAGAGTGCATGATGTGACGGCACGTCTATGTGAGAAGGAAGCTGCCGAGCCGCAGTGTGTTGTGCTCAGTTTCAAGGCTGCTTGGAGCAGGGGGGGTACTTGAAGAACGCCTTCTTTCTGGACGTGTCCTTCTGGGTGTGCTCGAGCTGCATGGACTCTGCAGCACTGAAGGTGTAAGAAACTGCTTCTGGCCAGGTAGTGTCCAGGAGTGCAACGGCTGCTCCTTCCTTTCTGAAGCAGTCAGAGCATTCTTAGCTGAATGTGCTTGTGAAGAAGCTCTTGGCTGGACATTTGAAATTCGGTGCACTGAGTACATGAACCCGGTGCCCAGCTGCTTCGTTCTTCGCCTTCTGCGGTCGGGACAGAACTGAAGCCCAGCGATGACTTTAACCGTGCAGCTCTTCAGCGTGTGTACTGCACGCATCCACAGTGTGCTCTGCAAGGATTTTCCTCTGCTCTCGCTCAGCGAAATGAATCAGAAGAGAAACACTGGATGGATTAGCCTTTCGCTGGCCAAGGCTCACAGTACAGCACCACACTCTGGGTGACGAGGAGAACAAAGGAAGAACATCTTTTCGCCCTGCCACGGTCTTCTCTGCGAGACGACTTCCCGCGTCTCTCTCCCTGCAAGGCTCGAATGTGCGCGATGGTACTTGGAACTGAGAAGGCAGGTGCAGAGAGCACCGCGACCTGACGGCGCTGTGCAGGCTGCGAAGGAAAGAGGACTGCCACTGGAATGTGCTGCAAATACAGGTTCCCACGCGTCGGGGACAAGCTCTGGGTAAGGCGCTTGAACTAAAACTGTTCTCTGTGCCAGACGGAGCCGAGAATCTTTCCGTAAAGATGCTGGCTACAAAGCAAACAGAATGTGGTGCTACTTCAGCGCTAGAGAGAAATTGCATCGCCCAGGCGTGTTTCGGCAGAAGCAGCAGCCTGCAGCATTTCGCTGCCGGCACCGTGCTCTCTGGGCGACAAGTAGACGACGCTTCGTCTCCAGCAAAACGAAAGCGCCACCTGCTACGAAGAGTATAAGAATGAAGGCAGAGCACCGAGCTGGTGTGTGCATCGCACAGGCTGCAAGAGGAAGCGTGGCTGCCACTCGCTTGTTTTCGGATTCAAATTAGCAGTTGAAAACAGAAAATTCCACTTGCAGCTACTTGTGCTGCTACCTAGTTCTCTTCCAGCTTTCCCTGGAAAGAATTGTGCCGAGCATTATGCTTGGAGATGCAGAGATGACAGTGGTAGAGGCAGCGGAGAATGGAAATAGAGAGTGCAGCGGACAGTTTCTGGGGCTTTACGTGAGGCAACGGGGAAAGTGCAGTCCAGCAGTGGCTTTTCCTTCTGGAGCCTTTTTCTTTGGGAGCAGCTGCTGCAAGTGGGCAACGGAGCTGCGAGAGTGCATGATGTGACGGCACGTCTATGTGAGAAGGAAGCTGCCGAGCCGCAGTGTGTTGTGCTCAGTTTCAAGGCTGCTTGGAGCAGGGGGGGTACTTGAAGAACGCCTTCTTTCTGGACGTGTCCTTCTGGGTGTGCTCGAGCTGCATGGACTCTGCAGCACTGAAGGTGTAAGAAACTGCTTCTGGCCAGGTAGTGTCCAGGAGTGCAACGGCTGCTCCTTCCTTTTTGAAGCAGTCAGAGCATTCTTAGCTGAATGTGCTTGTGAAGAAGCTCTTGGCTGGACATTTGAAATTCGGTGCACTGAGTACATGAACCCGGTGCCCAGCTGCTTCGTTCTTCGCCTTCTGCGGTCGGGACAGAACTGAAGCCCAGCGATGACTTTAACCGTGCAGCTCTTCAGCGTGTGTACTGCACGCATCCACAGTGTGCTCTGCAAGGATTTTCCTCTGCTCTCGCTCAGCGAAATGAATCAGAAGAGAAACACTGGATGGATTAGCCTTTCGCTGGCCAAGGCTCACAGTACAGCACCACACTCTGGGTGACGAGGAGAACAAAGGAAGAACATCTTTTCGCCCTGCCACGGTCTTCTCTGCGAGACGACTTCCCGCGTCTCTCTCCCTGCAAGGCTCGAATGTGCGCGATGGTACTTGGAACTGAGAAGGCAGGTGCAGAGAGCACCGCGACCTGACGGCGCTGTGCAGGCTGCGAAGGAAAGAGGACTGCCACTGGAATGTGCTGCAAATACAGGTTCCCACGCGTCGGGGACAAGCTCTGGGTAAGGCGCTTGAACTAAAACTGTTCTCTGTGCCAGACGGAGCCGAGAATCTTTCCGTAAAGATGCTGGCTACAAAGCAAACAGAATGTGGTGCTACTTCAGCGCTAGAGAGAAATTGCATCGCCCAGGCGTGTTTCGGCAGAAGCAGCAGCCTGCAGCATTTCGCTGCCGGCACCGTGCTCTCTGGGCGACAAGTAGACGACGCTTCGTCTCCAGCAAAACGAAAGCGCCACCTGCTACGAAGAGTATAAGAATGAAGGCAGAGCACCGAGCTGGTGTGTGCATCGCACAGGCTGCAAGAGGAAGCGTGGCTGCCACTCGCTTGTTTTCGGATTCAAATTAGCAGTTGAAAACAGAAAATTCCACTTGCAGCTACTTGTGCTGCTACCTAGTTCTCTTCCAGCTTTCCCTGGAAAGAATTGTGCTGAGCATTATGCTTGGAGATGCAGAGATGACAGTGGTAGAGGCAGCGGAGAATGGAAATAGAGAGTGCAGCGGACAGTTTCTGGGGCTTTACGTGAGGCAACGGGGAAAGTGCAGTCCAGCAGTGGCTTTTCCTTCTGGAGCCTTTTTCTTTGGGAGCAGCTGCTGCAAGTGGGCAACGGAGCTGCGAGAGTGCATGATGTGACGGCACGTCTATGTGAGAAGGAAGCTGCCGAGCCGCAGTGTGTTGTGCTCAGTTTCAAGGCTGCTTGGAGCAGGGGGGGTACTTGAAGAACGCCTTCTTTCTGGACGTGTCCTTCTGGGTGTGCTCGAGCTGCATGGACTCTGCAGCACTGAAGGTGTAAGAAACTGCTTCTGGCCAGGTAGTGTCCAGGAGTGCAACGGCTGCTCCTTCCTTTCTGAAGCAGTCAGAGCATTCTTAGCTGAATGTGCTTGTGAAGAAGCTCTTGGCTGGACATTTGAAATTCGGTGCACTGAGTACATGAACCCGGTGCCCAGCTGCTTCGTTCTTCGCCTTCTGCGGTCGGGACAGAACTGAAGCCCAGCGTTGCCTTTGAGCTTTGCCGCTCTTCAGCGCGTACACTGCACGCATCCACAGTGTGCTCTGCAAGGATTTTCCTCTGCTCAACGTACAATCATTTGCTTGCTGTTTCACAGAGTCCAAACTGTCCATGTAGCTCTCGCTCAGTGAAATGCGTCAGGAGAGAAACACTTGCTGGAGTAGCTTTTCGCTGGCCAGGACTTTCAACACAGCACCACAATTCAGGTAAGAAGCAGGAGAAAGGAAGAACATCTTTTCGTCCTGGCACGTTCTTCTCTGTGAGACGACTATCCGCGTCTTCTCTCCCTGCAAGGCTCTAATGTGTGCGGTGGCACTTGGAACTGAGAAGGCAGGTGCAGAGAGCACCGCGATCTGACGGCGCTGTGCAGGCTGTAAAGGAAAGAGCACTGCCACTGGAATGTGGTGCAAATACAGGTTCCCACGCGTCGGGGGCAAGCTCTGGGTAAGGCGGTTGAACTAAAACTGTTCTCTGTGCCAGACGGAGCCGAGAATCTTTCCGTAAAGATGCTGGCTACAAAGCAAACAGAATGTGGTGCTACTTCAGCGCTAGAGAGAAATTGCATAGGCCAGGCGTGTTTCGGCAGAAGCAGCAGCCTGCAGCATTTCGCTGCCGGCACCGTGCTCTCTGGGCGACAAGTAGACGACGCTTCGTCTCCAGCAAAACGAAAGCGCCACCTGCTACGAACAGCATAAGAATGAAGGCAGAGCACCGAGCTGGTGTGTGCATCGCACAGGCTGCAAGAGGAAGCGTGGCTGCCACTCGCTTGTTTTCGGATTCAAATTAGCAGTTGAAAACAGAAAATTCCACTTGCAGCTACTTGTGCTGCTACCTACTTCTCTTCCAGCTTTCCCTGGAAAGAATTGTGCCAGGGTTTATGCTTGGAGATGCAGAGATGACAGTGGTAGAGGCAGCAGAGAATGGAAATAGAGAGTGCAGCGGACAGTTTCTGGGGCTTTACGTGAGGCAACGGGGAAAGTGCAGTCCAGCAGTGGCTTTTCCTTCTGGAGCCTTTTTCTTTGGGAGCAGCTGCTGCAAGTGGGCAACGGAGCTGCGAGAGTGCATGATGTGACGGCACGTCTATGTGAGAAGGAAGCTGCCGAGCCGCAGTGTGTTGTGCTCAGTTTCAAGGCTGCTTGGAGCAGGGGGGGTACTTGAAGAACGCCTTCTTTCTGGACGTGTCCTTCTGGGTGTGCTCGAGCTGCATGGACTCTGCAGCACTGAAGGTGTAAGAAACTGCTTCTGGCCAGGTAGTGTCCAGGAGTGCAACGGCTGCTCCTTCCTTTCTGAAGCAGTCAGAGCATTCTTAGCTGAATGTGCTTGTGAAGAAGCTCTTGGCTGGACATTTGAAATTCGGTGCACTGAGTACATGAACCCGGTGCCCAGCTGCTTCGTTCTTCGCCTTCTGCGGTCGGGACAGAACTGAAGCCCAGCGTTGCCTTTGAGCTTTGCCGCTCTTCAGCGCGTACACTGCACGCATCCACAGTGTGCTCTGCAAGGATTTTCCTCTGCTCAACGTACAATCATTTGCTTGCTGTTTCACAGAGTCCAAACTGTCCATGTAGCTCTCGCTCAGTGAAATGCGTCAGGAGAGAAACACTTGCTGGAGTAGCTTTTCGCTGGCCAGGACTTTCAACACAGCACCACAATTCAGGTAAGAAGCAGGAGAAAGGAAGAACATCTTTTCGTCCTGGCACGTTCTTCTCTGTGAGACGACTATCCGCGTCTTCTCTCCCTGCAAGGCTCTAATGTGTGCGGTGGCACTTGGAACTGAGAAGGCAGGTGCAGAGAGCACCGCGATCTGACGGCGCTGTGCAGGCTGTAAAGGAAAGAGCACTGCCACTGGAATGTGGTGCAAATACAGGTTCCCACGCGTCGGGGGCAAGCTCTGGGTAAGGCGGTTGAACTAAAACTGTTCTCTGTGCCAGACGGAGCCGAGAATCTTTCCGTAAAGATGCTGGCTACAAAGCAAACAGAATGTGGTGCTACTTCAGCGCTAGAGAGAAATTGCATAGGCCAGGCGTGTTTCGGCAGAAGCAGCAGCCTGCAGCATTTCGCTGCCGGCACCGTGCTCTCTGGGCGACAAGTAGACGACGCTTCGTCTCCAGCAAAACGAAAGCGCCACCTGCTACGAACAGCATAAGAATGAAGGCAGAGCACCGAGCTGGTGTGTGCATCGCACAGGCTGCAAGAGGAAGCGTGGCTGCCACTCGCTTGTTTTCGGATTCAAATTAGCAGTTGAAAACAGAAAATTCCACTTGCAGCTACTTGTGCTGCTACCTACTTCTCTTCCAGCTTTCCCTGGAAAGAATTGTGCCAGGGTTTATGCTTGGAGATGCAGAGATGACAGTGGTAGAGGCAGCAGAGAATGGAAATAGAGAGTGCAGCGGACAGTTTCTGGGGCTTTACGTGAGGCAACGGGGAAAGTGCAGTCCAGCAGTGGCTTTTCCTTCTGGAGCCTTTTTCTTTGGGAGCAGCTGCTGCAAGTGGGCAACGGAGCTGCGAGAGTGCATGATGTGACGGCACGTCTATGTGAGAAGGAAGCTGCCGAGCCGCAGTGTGTTGTGCTCAGTTTCAAGGCTGCTTGGAGCAGGGGGGGTACTTGAAGAACGCCTTCTTTCTGGACGTGTCCTTCTGGGTGTGCTCGAGCTGCATGGACTCTGCAGCACTGAAGGTGTAAGAAACTGCTTCTGGCCAGGTAGTGTCCAGGAGTGCAACGGCTGCTCCTTCCTTTCTGAAGCAGTCAGAGCATTCTTAGCTGAATGTGCTTGTGAAGAAGCTCTTGGCTGGACATTTGAAATTCGGTGCACTGAGTACATGAACCCGGTGCCCAGCTGCTTCGTTCTTCGCCTTCTGCGGTCGGGACAGAACTGAAGCCCAGCGATGACTTTAACCGTGCAGCTCTTCAGCGTGTGTACTGCACGCATCCACAGTGTGCTCTGCAAGGATTTTCCTCTGCTCTCGCTCAGCGAAATGAATCAGAAGAGAAACACTGGATGGATTAGCCTTTCGCTGGCCAAGGCTCACAGTACAGCACCACACTCTGGGTGACGAGGAGAACAAAGGAAGAACATCTTTTCGCCCTGCCACGGTTTTCTCTGCGAGACGACTTCCCGCGTCTCTCTCCCTGCAAGGCTCGAATGTGCGCGATGGTACTTGGAACTGAGAAGGCAGGTGCAGAGAGCACCGCGACCTGACGGCGCTGTGCAGGCTGCGAAGGAAAGAGGACTGCCACTGGAATGTGCTGCAAATACAGGTTCCCACGCGTCGGGGACAAGCTCTGGGTAAGGCGCTTGAACTAAAACTGTTCTCTGTGCCAGACGGAGCCGAGAATCTTTCCGTAAAGATGCTGGCTACAAAGCAAACAGAATGTGGTGCTACTTCAGCGCTAGAGAGAAATTGCATCGCCCAGGCGTGTTTCGGCAGAAGCAGCAGCCTGCAGCATTTCGCTGCCGGCACCGTGCTCTCTGGGCGACAAGTAGACGACGCTTCGTCTCCAGCAAAACGAAAGCGCCACCTGCTACGAACAGCATAAGAATGAAGGCAGAGCACCGAGCTGGTGTGTGCATCGCACAGGCTGCAAGAGGAAGCGTGGCTGCCACTCGCTTGTTTTCGGATTCAAATTAGCAGTTGAAAACAGAAAATTCCACTTGCAGCTACTTGTGCTGCTACCTAGTTCTCTTCCAGCTTTCCCTGGAAAGAATTGTGCTGAGCATTATGCTTGGAGATGCAGAGATGACAGTGGTAGAGGCAGCGGAGAATGGAAATAGAGAGTGCAGCGGACAGTTTCTGGGGCTTTACGTGAGGCAACGGGGAAAGTGCAGTCCAGCAGTGGCTTTTCCTTCTGGAGCCTTTTTCTTTGGGAGCAGCTGCTGCAAGTGGGCAACGGAGCTGCGAGAGTGCATGATGTGACGGCACGTCTATGTGAGAAGGAAGCTGCCGAGCCGCAGTGTGTTGTGCTCAGTTTCAAGGCTGCTTGGAGCAGGGGGGGTACTTGAAGAACGCCTTCTTTCTGGACGTGTCCTTCTGGGTGTGCTCGAGCTGCATGGACTCTGCAGCACTGAAGGTGTAAGAAACTGCTTCTGGCCAGGTAGTGTCCAGGAGTGCAACGGCTGCTCCTTCCTTTCTGAAGCAGTCAGAGCATTCTTAGCTGAATGTGCTTGTGAAGAAGCTCTTGGCTGGACATTTGAAATTCGGTGCACTGAGTACATGAACCCGGTGCCCAGCTGCTTCGTTCTTCGCCTTCTGCGGTCGGGACAGAACTGAAGCCCAGCGTTGCCTTTGAGCTTTGCCGCTCTTCAGCGCGTACACTGCACGCATCCACAGTGTGCTCTGCAAGGATTTTCCTCTGCTCAACGTACAATCATTTGCTTGCTGTTTCACAGAGTCCAAACTGTCCATGTAGCTCTCGCTCAGTGAAATGCGTCAGGAGAGAAACACTTGCTGGAGTAGCTTTTCGCTGGCCAGGACTTTCAACACAGCACCACAATTCAGGTAAGAAGCAGGAGAAAGGAAGAACATCTTTTCGTCCTGGCACGTTCTTCTCTGTGAGACGACTATCCGCGTCTTCTCTCCCTGCAAGGCTCTAATGTGTGCGGTGGCACTTGGAACTGAGAAGGCAGGTGCAGAGAGCACCGCGATCTGACGGCGCTGTGCAGGCTGTAAAGGAAAGAGCACTGCCACTGGAATGTGGTGCAAATACAGGTTCCCACGCGTCGGGGGCAAGCTCTGGGTAAGGCGGTTGAACTAAAACTGTTCTCTGTGCCAGACGGAGCCGAGAATCTTTCCGTAAAGATGCTGGCTACAAAGCAAACAGAATGTGGTGCTACTTCAGCGCTAGAGAGAAATTGCATCGCCCAGGCGTGTTTCGGCAGAAGCAGCAGCCTGCAGCATTTCGCTGCCGGCACCGTGCTCTCTGGGCGACAAGTAGACGACGGTTCGTCTCCAGCAAAACGAAAGCGCCACCTGCTACGAAGAGTATAAGAATGAAGGCAGAGCACCGAGCTGGTGTGTGCATCGCACAGGCTGCAAGAGGAAGCGTGGCTGCCACTCGCTTGTTTTCGGATTCAAATTAGCAGTTGAAAACAGAAAATTCCACTTGCAGCTACTTGTGCTGCTACCTACTTCTCTTCCAGCTTTCCCTGGAAAGAATTGTGCCGAGCATTATGCTTGGAGATGCAGAGATGACAGTGGTAGAGGCAGCGGAGAATGGAAATAGAGAGTGCAGCGGACAGTTTCTGGGACTTTACGTGAGGCAACGGGGAAAGTGCAGTCCAGCAGTGGCTTTTCCTTCTGGAGCCTTTTTCTTTGGGAGCAGCTGCTGCAAGTGGGCAACGGAGCTGCGAGAGTGCATGATGTGACGGCACGTCTATGTGAGAAGGAAGCTGCCGAGCCGCAGTGTGTTGTGCTCAGTTTCAAGGCTGCTTGGAGCAGGGGGGGTACTTGAAGAACGCCTTCTTTCTGGACGTGTCCTTCTGGGTGTGCTCGAGCTGCATGGACTCTGCAGCACTGAAGGTGTAAGAAACTGCTTCTGGCCAGGTAGTGTCCAGGAGTGCAACGGCTGCTCCTTCCTTTCTGAAGCAGTCAGAGCATTCTTAGCTGAATGTGCTTGTGAAGAAGCTCTTGGCTGGACATTTGAAATTCGGTGCACTGAGTACATGAACCCGGTGCCCAGCTGCTTCGTTCTTCGCCTTCTGCGGTCGGGACAGAACTGAAGCCCAGCGTTGCCTTTGAGCTTTGCCGCTCTTCAGCGCGTACACTGCACGCATCCACAGTGTGCTCTGCAAGGATTTTCCTCTGCTCAACGTACAATCATTTGCTTGCTGTTTCACAGAGTCCAAACTGTCCATGTAGCTCTCGCTCAGTGAAATGCGTCAGGAGAGAAACACTTGCTGGAGTAGCTTTTCGCTGGCCAGGACTTTCAACATAGCACCACAATTCAGGTAAGAAGCAGGAGAAAGGAAGAACATCTTTTCGTCCTGGCACGTTCTTCTCTGTGAGACGACTATCCGCGTCTTCTCTCCCTGCAAGGCTCTAATGTGTGCGGTGGCACTTGGAACTGAGAAGGCAGGTGCAGAGAGCACCGCGATCTGACGGCGCTGTGCAGGCTGTAAAGGAAAGAGCACTGCCACTGGAATGTGGTGCAAATACAGGTTCCCACGCGTCGGGGGCAAGCTCTGGGTAAGGCGGTTGAACTAAAACTGTTCTCTGTGCCAGACGGAGCCGAGAATCTTTCCGTAAAGATGCTGGCTACAAAGCAAACAGAATGTGGTGCTACTTCAGCGCTAGAGAGAAATTGCATAGGCCAGGCGTGTTTCGGCAGAAGCAGCAGCCTGCAGCATTTCGCTGCCGGCACCGTGCTCTCTGGGCGACAAGTAGACGACGCTTCGTCTCCAGCAAAACGAAAGCGCCACCTGCTACGAACAGCATAAGAATGAAGGCAGAGCACCGAGCTGGTGTGTGCATCGCACAGGCTGCAAGAGGAAGCGTGGCTGCCACTCGCTTGTTTTCGGATTCAAATTAGCAGTTGAAAACAGAAAATTCCACTTGCAGCTACTTGTGCTGCTACCTACTTCTCTTCCAGCTTTCCCTGGAAAGAATTGTGCCAGGGTTTATGCTTGGAGATGCAGAGATGACAGTGGTAGAGGCAGCAGAGAATGGAAATAGAGAGTGCAGCGGACAGTTTCTGGGGCTTTACGTGAGGCAACGGGGAAAGTGCAGTCCAGCAGTGGCTTTTCCTTCTGGAGCCTTTTTCTTTGGGAGCAGCTGCTGCAAGTGGGCAACGGAGCTGCGAGAGTGCATGATGTGACGGCACGTCTATGTGAGAAGGAAGCTGCCGAGCCGCAGTGTGTTGTGCTCAGTTTCAAGGCTGCTTGGAGCAGGGGGGGTACTTGAAGAACGCCTTCTTTCTGGACGTGTCCTTCTGGGTGTGCTCGAGCTGCATGGACTCTGCAGCACTGAAGGTGTAAGAAACTGCTTCTGGCCAGGTAGTGTCCAGGAGTGCAACGGCTGCTCCTTCCTTTCTGAAGCAGTCAGAGCATTCTTAGCTGAATGTGCTTGTGAAGAAGCTCTTGGCTGGACATTTGAAATTCGGTGCACTGAGTACATGAACCCGGTGCCCAGCTGCTTCGTTCTTCGCCTTCTGCGGTCGGGACAGAACTGAAGCCCAGCGATGACTTTAACCGTGCAGCTCTTCAGCGTGTGTACTGCACGCATCCACAGTGTGCTCTGCAAGGATTTTCCTCTGCTCTCGCTCAGCGAAATGAATCAGAAGAGAAACACTGGATGGATTAGCCTTTCGCTGGCCAAGGCTCACAGTACAGCACCACACTCTGGGTGACGAGGAGAACAAAGGAAGAACATCTTTTCGCCCTGCCACGGTTTTCTCTGCGAGACGACTTCCCGCGTCTCTCTCCCTGCAAGGCTCGAATGTGCGCGATGGTACTTGGAACTGAGAAGGCAGGTGCAGAGAGCACCGCGACCTGACGGCGCTGTGCAGGCTGCGAAGGAAAGAGGACTGCCACTGGAATGTGCTGCAAATACAGGTTCCCACGCGTCGGGGACAAGCTCTGGGTAAGGCGCTTGAACTAAAACTGTTCTCTGTGCCAGACGGAGCCGAGAATCTTTCCGTAAAGATGCTGGCTACAAAGCAAACAGAATGTGGTGCTACTTCAGCGCTAGAGAGAAATTGCATCGCCCAGGCGTGTTTCGGCAGAAGCAGCAGCCTGCAGCATTTCGCTGCCGGCACCGTGCTCTCTGGGCGACAAGTAGACGACGCTTCGTCTCCAGCAAAACGAAAGCGCCACCTGCTACGAAGAGTATAAGAATGAAGGCAGAGCACCGAGCTGGTGTGTGCATCGCACAGGCTGCAAGAGGAAGCGTGGCTGCCACTCGCTTGTTTTCGGATTCAAATTAGCAGTTGAAAACAGAAAATTCCACTTGCAGCTACTTGTGCTGCTACCTAGTTCTCTTCCAGCTTTCCCTGGAAAGAATTGTGCTGAGCATTATGCTTGGAGATGCAGAGATGACAGTGGTAGAGGCAGCGGAGAATGGAAATAGAGAGTGCAGCGGACAGTTTCTGGGACTTTACGTGAGGCAACGGGGAAAGTGCAGTCCAGCAGTGGCTTTTCCTTCTGGAGCCTTTTTCTTTGGGAGCAGCTGCTGCAAGTGGGCAACGGAGCTGCGAGAGTGCATGATGTGACGGCACGTCTATGTGAGAAGGAAGCTGCCGAGCCGCAGTGTGTTGTGCTCAGTTTCAAGGCTGCTTGGAGCAGGGGGGGTACTTGAAGAACGCCTTCTTTCTGGACGTGTCCTTCTGGGTGTGCTCGAGCTGCATGGACTCTGCAGCACTGAAGGTGTAAGAAACTGCTTCTGGCCAGGTAGTGTCCAGGAGTGCAACGGCTGCTCCTTCCTTTCTGAAGCAGTCAGAGCATTCTTAGCTGAATGTGCTTGTGAAGAAGCTCTTGGCTGGACATTTGAAATTCGGTGCACTGAGTACATGAACCCGGTGCCCAGCTGCTTCGTTCTTCGCCTTCTGCGGTCGGGACAGAACTGAAGCCCAGCGTTGCCTTTGAGCTTTGCCGCTCTTCAGCGCGTACACTGCACGCATCCACAGTGTGCTCTGCAAGGATTTTCCTCTGCTCAACGTACAATCATTTGCTTGCTGTTTCACAGAGTCCAAACTGTCCATGTAGCTCTCGCTCAGTGAAATGCGTCAGGAGAGAAACACTTGCTGGAGTAGCTTTTCGCTGGCCAGGACTTTCAACACAGCACCACAATTCAGGTAAGAAGCAGGAGAAAGGAAGAACATCTTTTCGTCCTGGCACGTTCTTCTCTGTGAGACGACTATCCGCGTCTTCTCTCCCTGCAAGGCTCTAATGTGTGCGGTGGCACTTGGAACTGAGAAGGCAGGTGCAGAGAGCACCGCGATCTGACGGCGCTGTGCAGGCTGTAAAGGAAAGAGCACTGCCACTGGAATGTGGTGCAAATACAGGTTCCCACGCGTCGGGGACAAGCTCTGGGTAAGGCGCTTGAACTAAAACTGTTCTCTGTGCCAGACGGAGCCGAGAATCTTTCCGTAAAGATGCTGGCTACAAAGCAAACAGAATGTGGTGCTACTTCAGCGCTAGAGAGAAATTGCATCGCCCAGGCGTGTTTCGGCAGAAGCAGCAGCCTGCAGCATTTCGCTGCCGGCACCGTGCTCTCTGGGCGACAAGTAGACGACGGTTCGTCTCCAGCAAAACGAAAGCGCCACCTGCTACGAACAGCATAAGAATGAAGGCAGAGCACCGAGCTGGTGTGTGCATCGCACAGGCTGCAAGAGGAAGCGTGGCTGCCACTCGCTTGTTTTCGGATTCAAATTAGCAGTTGAAAACAGAAAATTCCACTTGCAGCTACTTGTGCTGCTACCTACTTCTCTTCCAGCTTTCCCTGGAAAGAATTGTGCCGAGCATTATGCTTGGAGATGCAGAGATGACAGTGGTAGAGGCAGCGGAGAATGGAAATAGAGAGTGCAGCGGACAGTTTCTGGGGCTTTACGTGAGGCAACGGGGAAAGTGCAGTCCAGCAGTGGCTTTTCCTTCTGGAGCCTTTTTCTTTGGGAGCAGCTGCTGCAAGTGGACAACGGAGCTGCGAGAGTGCATGATGTGACGGCACGTCTATGTGAGAAGGAAGCTGCCGAGCCGCAGTGTGTTGTGCTCAGTTTCAAGGCTGCTTGGAGCAGGGGGGTACTTGAAGAACGCCTTCTTTCTGGACGTGTCCTTCTGGGTGTGCTCGAGCTGCATGGACTCTGCAGCACTGAAGGTGTAAGAAACTGCTTCTGGCCAGGTAGTGTCCAGGAGTGCAACGGCTGCTCCTTCCTTTTTGAAGCAGTCAGAGCATTCTTAGCTGAATGTGCTTGTGAAGAAGCTTTTGGCTGGACATTTGAAATTCGGTGCACTGAGTACATGAACCCGGTGCCCAGCTGCTTCGTTCTTCGCCTTCTGCGGTCGGGACAGAACTGAAGCCCAGCGATGACTTTAACCGTGCAGCTCTTCAGCGTGTGTACTGCACGCATCCACAGTGTGCTCTGCAAGGATTTTCCTCTGCTCTCGCTCAGCGAAATGAATCAGAAGAGAAACACTGGATGGATTAGCCTTTCGCTGGCCAAGGCTCACAGTACAGCACCACACTCTGGGTGACGAGGAGAACAAAGGAAGAACATCTTTTCGCCCTGCCACGGTCTTCTCTGCGAGACGACTTCCCGCGTCTCTCTCCCTGCAAGGCTCGAATGTGCGCGATGGTACTTGGAACTGAGAAGGCAGGTGCAGAGAGCACCGCGACCTGACGGCGCTGTGCAGGCTGCGAAGGAAAGAGGACTGCCACTGGAATGTGCTGCAAATACAGGTTCCCACGCGTCGGGGACAAGCTCTGGGTAAGGCGCTTGAACTAAAACTGTTCTCTGTGCCAGACGGAGCCGAGAATCTTTCCGTAAAGATGCTGGCTACAAAGCAAACAGAATGTGGTGCTACTTCAGCGCTAGAGAGAAATTGCATAGGCCAGGCGTGTTTCGGCAGAAGCAGCAGCCTGCAGCATTTCGCTGCCGGCACCGTGCTCTCTGGGCGACAAGTAGACGACGCTTCGTCTCCAGCAAAACGAAAGCGCCACCTGCTACGAAGAGTATAAGAATGAAGGCAGAGCACCGAGCTGGTGTGTGCATCGCACAGGCTGCAAGAGGAAGCGTGGCTGCCACTTGCTTGTTTTCGGATTCAAATTAGCAGTTGAAAACAGAAAATTCCACTTGCAGCTACTTGTGCTGCTACCTAGTTCTCTTCCAGCTTTCCCTGGAAAGAATTGTGCTGAGCATTATGCTTGGAGATGCAGAGATGACAGTGGTAGAGGCAGCGGAGAATGGAAATAGAGAGTGCAGCGGACAGTTTCTGGGGCTTTACGTGAGGCAACGGGGAAAGTGCAGTCCAGCAGTGGCTTTTCCTTCTGGAGCCTTTTTCTTTGGGAGCAGCTGCTGCAAGTGGGCAACGGAGCTGCGAGAGTGCATGATGTGACGGCACGTCTATGTGAGAAGGAAGCTGCCGAGCCGCAGTGTGTTGTGCTCAGTTTCAAGGCTGCTTGGAGCAGGGGGGGTACTTGAAGAACGCCTTCTTTCTGGACGTGTCCTTCTGGGTGTGCTCGAGCTGCATGGACTCTGCAGCACTGAAGGTGTAAGAAACTGCTTCTGGCCAGGTAGTGTCCAGGAGTGCAACGGCTGCTCCTTCCTTTCTGAAGCAGTCAGAGCATTCTTAGCTGAATGTGCTTGTGAAGAAGCTCTTGGCTGGACATTTGAAATTCGGTGCACTGAGTACATGAACCCGGTGCCCAGCTGCTTCGTTCTTCGCCTTCTGCGGTCGGGACAGAACTGAAGCCCAGCGTTGCCTTTGAGCTTTGCCGCTCTTCAGCGCGTACACTGCACGCATCCACAGTGTGCTCTGCAAGGATTTTCCTCTGCTCAACGTACAATCATTTGCTTGCTGTTTCACAGAGTCCAAACTGTCCATGTAGCTCTCGCTCAGTGAAATGCGTCAGGAGAGAAACACTTGCTGGAGTAGCTTTTCGCTGGCCAGGACTTTCAACACAGCACCACAGTTCAGGTAAGAAGCAGGAGAAAGGAAGAACATCTTTTCGTCCTGGCACGTTCTTCTCTGTGAGACGACTATCCGCGTCTTCTCTCCCTGCAAGGCTCTAATGTGTGCGGTGGCACTTGGAACTGAGAAGGCAGGTGCAGAGAGCACCGCGATCTGACGGCGCTGTGCAGGCTGTAAAGGAAAGAGCACTGCCACTGGAATGTGGTGCAAATACAGGTTCCCACGCGTCGGGGGCAAGCTCTGGGTAAGGCGGTTGAACTAAAACTGTTCTCTGTGCCAGACGGAGCCGAGAATCTTTCCGTAAAGATGCTGGCTACAAAGCAAACAGAATGTGGTGCTACTTCAGCGCTAGAGAGAAATTGCATAGGCCAGGCGTGTTTCGGCAGAAGCAGCAGCCTGCAGCATTTCGCTGCCGGCACCGTGCTCTCTGGGCGACAAGTAGACGACGCTTCGTCTCCAGCAAAACGAAAGCGCCACCTGCTACGAACAGCATAAGAATGAAGGCAGAGCACCGAGCTGGTGTGTGCATCGCACAGGCTGCAAGAGGAAGCGTGGCTGCCACTCGCTTGTTTTCGGATTCAAATTAGCAGTTGAAAACAGAAAATTCCACTTGCAGCTACTTGTGCTGCTACCTACTTCTCTTCCAGCTTTCCCTGGAAAGAATTGTGCCAGGGTTTATGCTTGGAGATGCAGAGATGACAGTGGTAGAGGCAGCAGAGAATGGAAATAGAGAGTGCAGCGGACAGTTTCTGGGGCTTTACGTGAGGCAACGGGGAAAGTGCAGTCCAGCAGTGGCTTTTCCTTCTGGAGCCTTTTTCTTTGGGAGCAGCTGCTGCAAGTGGGCAACGGAGCTGCGAGAGTGCATGATGTGACGGCACGTCTATGTGAGAAGGAAGCTGCCGAGCCGCAGTGTGTTGTGCTCAGTTTCAAGGCTGCTTGGAGCAGGGGGGGTACTTGAAGAACGCCTTCTTTCTGGACGTGTCCTTCTGGGTGTGCTCGAGCTGCATGGACTCTGCAGCACTGAAGGTGTAAGAAACTGCTTCTGGCCAGGTAGTGTCCAGGAGTGCAACGGCTGCTCCTTCCTTTCTGAAGCAGTCAGAGCATTCTTAGCTGAATGTGCTTGTGAAGAAGCTCTTGGCTGGACATTTGAAATTCGGTGCACTGAGTACATGAACCCGGTGCCCAGCTGCTTCGTTCTTCGCCTTCTGCGGTCGGGACAGAACTGAAGCCCAGCGATGACTTTAACCGTGCAGCTCTTCAGCGTGTGTACTGCACGCATCCACAGTGTGCTCTGCAAGGATTTTCCTCTGCTCTCGCTCAGCGAAATGAATCAGAAGAGAAACACTGGATGGATTAGCCTTTCGCTGGCCAAGGCTCACAGTACAGCACCACACTCTGGGTGACGAGGAGAACAAAGGAAGAACATCTTTTCGCCCTGCCACGGTCTTCTCTGCGAGACGACTTCCCGCGTCTCTCTCCCTGCAAGGCTCGAATGTGCGCGATGGTACTTGGAACTGAGAAGGCAGGTGCAGAGAGCACCGCGACCTGACGGCGCTGTGCAGGCTGCGAAGGAAAGAGGACTGCCACTGGAATGTGCTGCAAATACAGGTTCCCACGCGTCGGGGACAAGCTCTGGGTAAGGCGCTTGAACTAAAACTGTTCTCTGTGCCAGACGGAGCCGAGAATCTTTCCGTAAAGATGCTGGCTACAAAGCAAACAGAATGTGGTGCTACTTCAGCGCTAGAGAGAAATTGCATCGCCCAGGCGTGTTTCGGCAGAAGCAGCAGCCTGCAGCATTTCGCTGCCGGCACCGTGCTCTCTGGGCGACAAGTAGACGACGCTTCGTCTCCAGCAAAACGAAAGCGCCACCTGCTACGAAGAGTATAAGAATGAAGGCAGAGCACCGAGCTGGTGTGTGCATCGCACAGGCTGCAAGAGGAAGCGTGGCTGCCACTCGCTTGTTTTCGGATTCAAATTAGCAGTTGAAAACAGAAAATTCCACTTGCAGCTACTTGTGCTGCTACCTAGTTCTCTTCCAGCTTTCCCTGGAAAGAATTGTGCTGAGCATTATGCTTGGAGATGCAGAGATGACAGTGGTAGAGGCAGCGGAGAATGGAAATAGAGAGTGCAGCGGACAGTTTCTGGGGCTTTACGTGAGGCAACGGGGAAAGTGCAGTCCAGCAGTGGCTTTTCCTTCTGGAGCCTTTTTCTTTGGGAGCAGCTGCTGCAAGTGGGCAACGGAGCTGCGAGAGTGCATGATGTGACGGCACGTCTATGTGAGAAGGAAGCTGCCGAGCCGCAGTGTGTTGTGCTCAGTTTCAAGGCTGCTTGGAGCAGGGGGGGTACTTGAAGAACGCCTTCTTTCTGGACGTGTCCTTCTGGGTGTGCTCGAGCTGCATGGACTCTGCAGCACTGAAGGTGTAAGAAACTGCTTCTGGCCAGGTAGTGTCCAGGAGTGCAACGGCTGCTCCTTCCTTTCTGAAGCAGTCAGAGCATTCTTAGCTGAATGTGCTTGTGAAGAAGCTCTTGGCTGGACATTTGAAATTCGGTGCACTGAGTACATGAACCCGGTGCCCAGCTGCTTCGTTCTTCGCCTTCTGCGGTCGGGACAGAACTGAAGCCCAGCGTTGCCTTTGAGCTTTGCCGCTCTTCAGCGCGTACACTGCACGCATCCACAGTGTGCTCTGCAAGGATTTTCCTCTGCTCAACGTACAATCATTTGCTTGCTGTTTCACAGAGTCCAAACTGTCCATGTAGCTCTCGCTCAGTGAAATGCGTCAGGAGAGAAACACTTGCTGGAGTAGCTTTTCGCTGGCCAGGACTTTCAACACAGCACCACAATTCAGGTAAGAAGCAGGAGAAAGGAAGAACATCTTTTCGTCCTGGCACGTTCTTCTCTGTGAGACGACTATCCGCGTCTTCTCTCCCTGCAAGGCTCTAATGTGTGCGGTGGCACTTGGAACTGAGAAGGCAGGTGCAGAGAGCACCGCGATCTGACGGCGCTGTGCAGGCTGTAAAGGAAAGAGCACTGCCACTGGAATGTGGTGCAAATACAGGTTCCCACGCGTCGGGGGCAAGCTCTGGGTAAGGCGGTTGAACTAAAACTGTTCTCTGTGCCAGACGGAGCCGAGAATCTTTCCGTAAAGATGCTGGCTACAAAGCAAACAGAATGTGGTGCTACTTCAGCGCTAGAGAGAAATTGCATCGCCCAGGCGTGTTTCGGCAGAAGCAGCAGCCTGCAGCATTTCGCTGCCGGCACCGTGCTCTCTGGGCGACAAGTAGACGACGCTTCGTCTCCAGCAAAACGAAAGCGCCACCTGCTACGAAGAGTATAAGAATGAAGGCAGAGCACCGAGCTGGTGTGTGCATCGCACAGGCTGCAAGAGGAAGCGTGGCTGCCACTCGCTTGTTTTCGGATTCAAATTAGCAGTTGAAAACAGAAAATTCCACTTGCAGCTACTTGTGCTGCTACCTAGTTCTCTTCCAGCTTTCCCTGGAAAGAATTGTGCTGAGCATTATGCTTGGAGATGCAGAGATGACAGTGGTAGAGGCAGCGGAGAATGGAAATAGAGAGTGCAGCGGACAGTTTCTGGGGCTTTACGTGAGGCAACGGGGAAAGTGCAGTCCAGCAGTGGCTTTTCCTTCTGGAGCCTTTTTCTTTGGGAGCAGCTGCTGCAAGTGGGCAACGGAGCTGCGAGAGTGCATGATGTGACGGCACGTCTATGTGAGAAGGAAGCTGCCGAGCCGCAGTGTGTTGTGCTCAGTTTCAAGGCTGCTTGGAGCAGGGGGGGTACTTGAAGAACGCCTTCTTTCTGGACGTGTCCTTCTGGGTGTGCTCGAGCTGCATGGACTCTGCAGCACTGAAGGTGTAAGAAACTGCTTCTGGCCAGGTAGTGTCCAGGAGTGCAACGGCTGCTCCTTCCTTTCTGAAGCAGTCAGAGCATTCTTAGCTGAATGTGCTTGTGAAGAAGCTCTTGGCTGGACATTTGAAATTCGGTGCACTGAGTACATGAACCCGGTGCCCAGCTGCTTCGTTCTTCGCCTTCTGCGGTCGGGACAGAACTGAAGCCCAGCGTTGCCTTTGAGCTTTGCCGCTCTTCAGCGCGTACACTGCACGCATCCACAGTGTGCTCTGCAAGGATTTTCCTCTGCTCAACGTACAATCATTTGCTTGCTGTTTCACAGAGTCCAAACTGTCCATGTAGCTCTCGCTCAGTGAAATGCGTCAGGAGAGAAACACTTGCTGGAGTAGCTTTTCGCTGGCCAGGACTTTCAACACAGCACCACAATTCAGGTAAGAAGCAGGAGAAAGGAAGAACATCTTTTCGTCCTGGCACGTTCTTCTCTGTGAGACGACTATCCGCGTCTTCTCTCCCTGCAAGGCTCTAATGTGTGCGGTGGCACTTGGAACTGAGAAGGCAGGTGCAGAGAGCACCGCGATCTGACGGCGCTGTGCAGGCTGTAAAGGAAAGAGCACTGCCACTGGAATGTGGTGCAAATACAGGTTCCCACGCGTCGGGGGCAAGCTCTGGGTAAGGCGGTTGAACTAAAACTGTTCTCTGTGCCAGACGGAGCCGAGAATCTTTCCGTAAAGATGCTGGCTACAAAGCAAACAGAATGTGGTGCTACTTCAGCGCTAGAGAGAAATTGCATAGGCCAGGCGTGTTTCGGCAGAAGCAGCAGCCTGCAGCATTTCGCTGCCGGCACCGTGCTCTCTGGGCGACAAGTAGACGACGCTTCGTCTCCAGCAAAACGAAAGCGCCACCTGCTACGAAGAGTATAAGAATGAAGGCAGAGCACCGAGCTGGTGTGTGCATCGCACAGGCTGCAAGAGGAAGCGTGGCTGCCACTCGCTTGTTTTCGGATTCAAATTAGCAGTTGAAAACAGAAAATTCCACTTGCAGCTACTTGTGCTGCTACCTAGTTCTCTTCCAGCTTTCCCTGGAAAGAATTGTGCCAGGGTTTATGCTTGGAGATGCAGAGATGACAGTGGTAGAGGCAGCAGAGAATGGAAATAGAGAGTGCAGCGGACAGTTTCTGGGGCTTTACGTGAGGCAACGGGGAAAGTGCAGTCCAGCAGTGGCTTTTCCTTCTGGAGCCTTTTTCTTTGGGAGCAGCTGCTGCAAGTGGGCAACGGAGCTGCGAGAGTGCATGATGTGACGGCACGTCTATGTGAGAAGGAAGCTGCCGAGCCGCAGTGTGTTGTGCTCAGTTTCAAGGCTGCTTGGAGCAGGGGGGGTACTTGAAGAACGCCTTCTTTCTGGACGTGTCCTTCTGGGTGTGCTCGAGCTGCATGGACTCTGCAGCACTGAAGGTGTAAGAAACTGCTTCTGGCCAGGTAGTGTCCAGGAGTGCAACGGCTGCTCCTTCCTTTCTGAAGCAGTCAGAGCATTCTTAGCTGAATGTGCTTGTGAAGAAGCTCTTGGCTGGACATTTGAAATTCGGTGCACTGAGTACATGAACCCGGTGCCCAGCTGCTTCGTTCTTCGCCTTCTGCGGTCGGGACAGAACTGAAGCCCAGCGATGACTTTAACCGTGCAGCTCTTCAGCGTGTGTACTGCACGCATCCACAGTGTGCTCTGCAAGGATTTTCCTCTGCTCTCGCTCAGCGAAATGAATCAGAAGAGAAACACTGGATGGATTAGCCTTTCGCTGGCCAAGGCTCACAGTACAGCACCACACTCTGGGTGACGAGGAGAACAAAGGAAGAACATCTTTTCGCCCTGCCACGGTTTTCTCTGCGAGACGACTTCCCGCGTCTCTCTCCCTGCAAGGCTCGAATGTGCGCGATGGTACTTGGAACTGAGAAGGCAGGTGCAGAGAGCACCGCGACCTGACGGCGCTGTGCAGGCTGCGAAGGAAAGAGGACTGCCACTGGAATGTGCTGCAAATACAGGTTCCCACGCGTCGGGGACAAGCTCTGGGTAAGGCGCTTGAACTAAAACTGTTCTCTGTGCCAGACGGAGCCGAGAATCTTTCCGTAAAGATGCTGGCTACAAAGCAAACAGAATGTGGTGCTACTTCAGCGCTAGAGAGAAATTGCATCGCCCAGGCGTGTTTCGGCAGAAGCAGCAGCCTGCAGCATTTCGCTGCCGGCACCGTGCTCTCTGGGCGACAAGTAGACGACGCTTCGTCTCCAGCAAAACGAAAGCGCCACCTGCTACGAAGAGTATAAGAATGAAGGCAGAGCACCGAGCTGGTGTGTGCATCGCACAGGCTGCAAGAGGAAGCGTGGCTGCCACTCGCTTGTTTTCGGATTCAAATTAGCAGTTGAAAACAGAAAATTCCACTTGCAGCTACTTGTGCTGCTACCTAGTTCTCTTCCAGCTTTCCCTGGAAAGAATTGTGCTGAGCATTATGCTTGGAGATGCAGAGATGACAGTGGTAGAGGCAGCGGAGAATGGAAATAGAGAGTGCAGCGGACAGTTTCTGGGGCTTTACGTGAGGCAACGGGGAAAGTGCAGTCCAGCAGTGGCTTTTCCTTCTGGAGCCTTTTTCTTTGGGAGCAGCTGCTGCAAGTGGGCAACGGAGCTGCGAGAGTGCATGATGTGACGGCACGTCTATGTGAGAAGGAAGCTGCCGAGCCGCAGTGTGTTGTGCTCAGTTTCAAGGCTGCTTGGAGCAGGGGGGGTACTTGAAGAACGCCTTCTTTCTGGACGTGTCCTTCTGGGTGTGCTCGAGCTGCATGGACTCTGCAGCACTGAAGGTGTAAGAAACTGCTTCTGGCCAGGTAGTGTCCAGGAGTGCAACGGCTGCTCCTTCCTTTCTGAAGCAGTCAGAGCATTCTTAGCTGAATGTGCTTGTGAAGAAGCTCTTGGCTGGACATTTGAAATTCGGTGCACTGAGTACATGAACCCGGTGCCCAGCTGCTTCGTTCTTCGCCTTCTGCGGTCGGGACAGAACTGAAGCCCAGCGTTGCCTTTGAGCTTTGCCGCTCTTCAGCGCGTACACTGCACGCATCCACAGTGTGCTCTGCAAGGATTTTCCTCTGCTCAACGTACAATCATTTGCTTGCTGTTTCACAGAGTCCAAACTGTCCATGTAGCTCTCGCTCAGTGAAATGCGTCAGGAGAGAAACACTTGCTGGAGTAGCTTTTCGCTGGCCAGGACTTTCAACACAGCACCACAATTCAGGTAAGAAGCAGGAGAAAGGAAGAACATCTTTTCGTCCTGGCACGTTCTTCTCTGTGAGACGACTATCCGCGTCTTCTCTCCCTGCAAGGCTCTAATGTGTGCGGTGGCACTTGGAACTGAGAAGGCAGGTGCAGAGAGCACCGCGATCTGACGGCGCTGTGCAGGCTGTAAAGGAAAGAGCACTGCCACTGGAATGTGCTGCAAATACAGGTTCCCACGCGTCGGGGGCAAGCTCTGGGTAAGGCGGTTGAACTAAAACTGTTCTCTGTGCCAGACAGAGCCGAGAATCTTTCCGTAAAGATGCTGGCTACAAAGCAAACAGAATGTGGTGCTACTTCAGCACTAGAGAGAAATTGCATCGCCCAGGCGTGTTTCGGCAGAAGCAGCAGCCTGCAGCATTTCGCTGCCGGCACCGTGCTCTCTGGGCGACAAGTAGACGACGGTTCGTCTCCAGCAAAACGAAAGCGCCACCTGCTACGAACAGCATAAGAATGAAGGCAGAGCACCGAGCTGGTGTGTGCATCGCACAGGCTGCAAGAGGAAGCGTGGCTGCCACTCGCTTGTTTTCGGATTCAAATTAGCAGTTGAAAACAGAAAATTCCACTTGCAGCTACTTGTGCTGCTACCTACTTCTCTTCCAGCTTTCCCTGGAAAGAATTGTGCCGAGCATTATGCTTGGAGATGCAGAGATGACAGTGGTAGAGGCAGCGGAGAATGGAAATAGAGAGTGCAGCGGACAGTTTCTGGGGCTTTACGTGAGGCAACGGGGAAAGTGCAGTCCAGCAGTGGCTTTTCCTTCTGGAGCCTTTTTCTTTGGGAGCAGCTGCTGCAAGTGGGCAACGGAGCTGCGAGAGTGCATGATGTGACGGCACGTCTATGTGAGAAGGAAGCTGCCGAGCCGCAGTGTGTTGTGCTCAGTTTCAAGGCTGCTTGGAGCAGGGGGGGTACTTGAAGAACGCCTTCTTTCTGGACGTGTCCTTCTGGGTGTGCTCGAGCTGCATGGACTCTGCAGCACTGAAGGTGTAAGAAACTGCTTCTGGCCAGGTAGTGTCCAGGAGTGCAACGGCTGCTCCTTCCTTTCTGAAGCAGTCAGAGCATTCTTAGCTGAATGTGCTTGTGAAGAAGCTCTTGGCTGGACATTTGAAATTCGGTGCACTGAGTACATGAACCCGGTGCCCAGCTGCTTCGTTCTTCGCCTTCTGCGGTCGGGACAGAACTGAAGCCCAGCGTTGCCTTTGAGCTTTGCCGCTCTTCAGCGCGTACACTGCACGCATCCACAGTGTGCTCTGCAAGGATTTTCCTCTGCTCAACGTACAATCATTTGCTTGCTGTTTCACAGAGTCCAAACTGTCCATGTAGCTCTCGCTCAGTGAAATGCGTCAGGAGAGAAACACTTGCTGGAGTAGCTTTTCGCTGGCCAGGACTTTCAACACAGCACCACAATTCAGGTAAGAAGCAGGAGAAAGGAAGAACATCTTTTCGTCCTGGCACGTTCTTCTCTGTGAGACGACTATCCGCGTCTTCTCTCCCTGCAAGGCTCTAATGTGTGCGGTGGCACTTGGAACTGAGAAGGCAGGTGCAGAGAGCACCGCGATCTGACGGCGCTGTGCAGGCTGTAAAGGAAAGAGCACTGCCACTGGAATGTGGTGCAAATACAGGTTCCCACGCGTCGGGGGCAAGCTCTGGGTAAGGCGCTTGAACTAAAACTGTTCTCTGTGCCAGACGGAGCCGAGAATCTTTCCGTAAAGATGCTGGCTACAAAGCAAACAGAATGTGGTGCTACTTCAGCGCTAGAGAGAAATTGCATCGCCCAGGCGTGTTTCGGCAGAAGCAGCAGCCTGCAGCATTTCGCTGCCGGCACCGTGCTCTCTGGGCGACAAGTAGACGACGGTTCGTCTCCAGCAAAACGAAAGCGCCACCTGCTACGAACAGCATAAGAATGAAGGCAGAGCACCGAGCTGGTGTGTGCATCGCACAGGCTGCAAGAGGAAGCGTGGCTGCCACTCGCTTGTTTTCGGATTCAAATTAGCAGTTGAAAACAGAAAATTCCACTTGCAGCTACTTGTGCTGCTACTTAGTTCTCTTCCAGCTTTCCCTGGAAAGAATTGTGCCAGGGTTTATGCTTGGAGATGCAGAGATGACAGTGGTAGAGGCAGCAGAGAATGGAAATAGAGAGTGCAGCGGACAGTTTCTGGGGCTTTACGTGAGGCAACGGGGAAAGTGCAGTCCAGCAGTGGCTTTTCCTTCTGGAGCCTTTTTCTTTGGGAGCAGCTGCTGCAAGTGGGCAACGGAGCTGCGAGAGTGCATGATGTGACGGCACGTCTATGTGAGAAGGAAGCTGCCGAGCCGCAGTGTGTTGTGCTCAGTTTCAAGGCTGCTTGGAGCAGGGGGGGTACTTGAAGAACGCCTTCTTTCTGGACGTGTCCTTCTGGGTGTGCTCGAGCTGCATGGACTCTGCAGCACTGAAGGTGTAAGAAACTGCTTCTGGCCAGGTAGTGTCCAGGAGTGCAACGGCTGCTCCTTCCTTTCTGAAGCAGTCAGAGCATTCTTAGCTGAATGTGCTTGTGAAGAAGCTCTTGGCTGGACATTTGAAATTCGGTGCACTGAGTACATGAACCCGGTGCCCAGCTGCTTCGTTCTTCGCCTTCTGCGGTCGGGACAGAACTGAAGCCCAGCGTTGCCTTTGAGCTTTGCCGCTCTTCAGCGCGTACACTGCACGCATCCACAGTGTGCTCTGCAAGGATTTTCCTCTGCTCAACGTACAATCATTTGCTTGCTGTTTCACAGAGTCCAAACTGTCCATGTAGCTCTCGCTCAGTGAAATGCGTCAGGAGAGAAACACTTGCTGGAGTAGCTTTTCGCTGGCCAGGACTTTCAACACAGCACCACAATTCAGGTAAGAAGCAGGAGAAAGGAAGAACATCTTTTCGTCCTGGCACGTTCTTCTCTGTGAGACGACTATCCGCGTCTTCTCTCCCTGCAAGGCTCTAATGTGTGCGGTGGCACTTGGAACTGAGAAGGCAGGTGCAGAGAGCACCGCGATCTGACGGCGCTGTGCAGGCTGTAAAGGAAAGAGCACTGCCACTGGAATGTGGTGCAAATACAGGTTCCCACGCGTCGGGGGCAAGCTCTGGGTAAGGCGGTTGAACTAAAACTGTTCTCTGTGCCAGACGGAGCCGAGAATCTTTCCGTAAAGATGCTGGCTACAAAGCAAACAGAATGTGGTGCTACTTCAGCGCTAGAGAGAAATTGCATCGCCCAGGCGTGTTTCGGCAGAAGCAGCAGCCTGCAGCATTTCGCTGCCGGCACCGTGCTCTCTGGGCGACAAGTAGACGACGGTTCGTCTCCAGCAAAACGAAAGCGCCACCTGCTACGAACAGCATAAGAATGAAGGCAGAGCACCGAGCTGGTGTGTGCATCGCACAGGCTGCAAGAGGAAGCGTGGCTGCCACTCGCTTGTTTTCGGATTCAAATTAGCAGTTGAAAACAGAAAATTCCACTTGCAGCTACTTGTGCTGCTACCTACTTCTCTTCCAGCTTTCCCTGGAAAGAATTGTGCCGAGCATTATGCTTGGAGATGCAGAGATGACAGTGGTAGAGGCAGCGGAGAATGGAAATAGAGAGTGCAGCGGACAGTTTCTGGGGCTTTACGTGAGGCAACGGGGAAAGTGCAGTCCAGCAGTGGCTTTTCCTTCTGGAGCCTTTTTCTTTGGGAGCAGCTGCTGCAAGTGGGCAACGGAGCTGCGAGAGTGCATGATGTGACGGCACGTCTATGTGAGAAGGAAGCTGCCGAGCCGCAGTGTGTTGTGCTCAGTTTCAAGGCTGCTTGGAGCAGGGGGGGTACTTGAAGAACGCCTTCTTTCTGGACGTGTCCTTCTGGGTGTGCTCGAGCTGCATGGACTCTGCAGCACTGAAGGTGTAAGAAACTGCTTCTGGCCAGGTAGTGTCCAGGAGTGCAACGGCTGCTCCTTCCTTTCTGAAGCAGTCAGAGCATTCTTAGCTGAATGTGCTTGTGAAGAAGCTCTTGGCTGGACATTTGAAATTCGGTGCACTGAGTACATGAACCCGGTGCCCAGCTGCTTCGTTCTTCGCCTTCTGCGGTCGGGACAGAACTGAAGCCCAGCGTTGCCTTTGAGCTTTGCCGCTCTTCAGCGCGTACACTGCACGCATCCACAGTGTGCTCTGCAAGGATTTTCCTCTGCTCTCGCTCAGCGAAATGAATCAGAAGAGAAACACTGGATGGATTAGCCTTTCGCTGGCCAAGGCTCACAGTACAGCACCACACTCTGGGTGACGAGGAGAACAAAGGAAGAACATCTTTTCGCCCTGCCACGGTCTTCTCTGCGAGACGACTTCCCGCGTCTCTCTCCCTGCAAGGCTCGAATGTGCGCGATGGTACTTGGAACTGAGAAGGCAGGTGCAGAGAGCACCGCGACCTGACGGCGCTGTGCAGGCTGCGAAGGAAAGAGGACTGCCACTGGAATGTGCTGCAAATACAGGTTCCCACGCGTCGGGGACAAGCTCTGGGTAAGGCGCTTGAACTAAAACTGTTCTCTGTGCCAGACGGAGCCGAGAATCTTTCCGTAAAGATGCTGGCTACAAAGCAAACAGAATGTGGTGCTACTTCAGCGCTAGAGAGAAATTGCATCGCCCAGGCGTGTTTCGGCAGAAGCAGCAGCCTGCAGCATTTCGCTGCCGGCACCGTGCTCTCTGGGCGACAAGTAGACGACGCTTCGTCTCCAGCAAAACGAAAGCGCCACCTGCTACGAAGAGTATAAGAATGAAGGCAGAGCACCGAGCTGGTGTGTGCATCGCACAGGCTGCAAGAGGAAGCGTGGCTGCCACTCGCTTGTTTTCGGATTCAAATTAGCAGTTGAAAACAGAAAATTCCACTTGCAGCTACTTGTGCTGCTACCTAGTTCTCTTCCAGCTTTCCCTGGAAAGAATTGTGCTGAGCATTATGCTTGGAGATGCAGAGATGACAGTGGTAGAGGCAGCGGAGAATGGAAATAGAGAGTGCAGCGGACAGTTTCTGGGGCTTTACGTGAGGCAACGGGGAAAGTGCAGTCCAGCAGTGGCTTTTCCTTCTGGAGCCTTTTTCTTTGGGAGCAGCTGCTGCAAGTGGGCAACGGAGCTGCGAGAGTGCATGATGTGACGGCACGTCTATGTGAGAAGGAAGCTGCCGAGCCGCAGTGTGTTGTGCTCAGTTTCAAGGCTGCTTGGAGCAGGGGGGGTACTTGAAGAACGCCTTCTTTCTGGACGTGTCCTTCTGGGTGTGCTCGAGCTGCATGGACTCTGCAGCACTGAAGGTGTAAGAAACTGCTTCTGGCCAGGTAGTGTCCAGGAGTGCAACGGCTGCTCCTTCCTTTCTGAAGCAGTCAGAGCATTCTTAGCTGAATGTGCTTGTGAAGAAGCTCTTGGCTGGACATTTGAAATTCGGTGCACTGAGTACATGAACCCGGTGCCCAGCTGCTTCGTTCTTCGCCTTCTGCGGTCGGGACAGAACTGAAGCCCAGCGTTGCCTTTGAGCTTTGCCGCTCTTCAGCGCGTACACTGCACGCATCCACAGTGTGCTCTGCAAGGATTTTCCTCTGCTCAACGTACAATCATTTGCTTGCTGTTTCACAGAGTCCAAACTGTCCATGTAGCTCTCGCTCAGTGAAATGCGTCAGGAGAGAAACACTTGCTGGAGTAGCTTTTCGCTGGCCAGGACTTTCAACACAGCACCACAATTCAGGTAAGAAGCAGGAGAAAGGAAGAACATCTTTTCGTCCTGGCACGTTCTTCTCTGTGAGACGACTATCCGCGTCTTCTCTCCCTGCAAGGCTCTAATGTGTGCGGTGGCACTTGGAACTGAGAAGGCAGGTGCAGAGAGCACCGCGATTTGACGGCGCTGTGCAGGCTGTAAAGGAAAGAGCACTGCCACTGGAATGTGGTGCAAATACAGGTTCCCACGCGTCGGGGGCAAGCTCTGGGTAAGGCGGTTGAACTAAAACTGTTCTCTGTGCCAGACGGAGCCGAGAATCTTTCCGTAAAGATGCTGGCTACAAAGCAAACAGAATGTGGTGCTACTTCAGCGCTAGAGAGAAATTGCATAGGCCAGGCGTGTTTCGGCAGAAGCAGCAGCCTGCAGCATTTCGCTGCCGGCACCGTGCTCTCTGGGCGACAAGTAGACGACGCTTCGTCTCCAGCAAAACGAAAGCGCCACCTGCTACGAACAGCATAAGAATGAAGGCAGAGCACCGAGCTGGTGTGTGCATCGCACAGGCTGCAAGAGGAAGCGTGGCTGCCACTCGCTTGTTTTCGGATTCAAATTAGCAGTTGAAAACAGAAAATTCCACTTGCAGCTACTTGTGCTGCTACCTACTTCTCTTCCAGCTTTCCCTGGAAAGAATTGTGCCAGGGTTTATGCTTGGAGATGCAGAGATGACAGTGGTAGAGGCAGCAGAGAATGGAAATAGAGAGTGCAGCGGACAGTTTCTGGGGCTTTACGTGAGGCAACGGGGAAAGTGCAGTCCAGCAGTGGCTTTTCCTTCTGGAGCCTTTTTCTTTGGGAGCAGCTGCTGCAAGTGGGCAACGGAGCTGCGAGAGTGCATGATGTGACGGCACGTCTATGTGAGAAGGAAGCTGCCGAGCCGCAGTGTGTTGTGCTCAGTTTCAAGGCTGCTTGGAGCAGGGGGGGTACTTGAAGAACGCCTTCTTTCTGGACGTGTCCTTCTGGGTGTGCTCGAGCTGCATGGACTCTGCAGCACTGAAGGTGTAAGAAACTGCTTCTGGCCAGGTAGTGTCCAGGAGTGCAACGGCTGCTCCTTCCTTTCTGAAGCAGTCAGAGCATTCTTAGCTGAATGTGCTTGTGAAGAAGCTCTTGGCTGGACATTTGAAATTCGGTGCACTGAGTACATGAACCCGGTGCCCAGCTGCTTCGTTCTTCGCCTTCTGCGGTCGGGACAGAACTGAAGCCCAGCGATGACTTTAACCGTGCAGCTCTTCAGCGTGTGTACTGCACGCATCCACAGTGTGCTCTGCAAGGATTTTCCTCTGCTCTCGCTCAGCGAAATGAATCAGAAGAGAAACACTGGATGGATTAGCCTTTCGCTGGCCAAGGCTCACAGTACAGCACCACACTCTGGGTGACGAGGAGAACAAAGGAAGAACATCTTTTCGCCCTGCCACGGTCTTCTCTGCGAGACGACTTCCCGTGTCTCTCTCCCTGCAAGGCTCGAATGTGCGCGATGGTACTTGGAACTGAGAAGGCAGGAGCAGAGAGCACCGCGACCTGACGGCGCTGTGCAGGCTGCAAAGGAAAGAGGACTGCCACGGGAATGTGCTGCAAATACAGGTTCCCACGCGTCGGGGACAAGCTCTGGGTAAGGCGCTTGAACTAAAACTGTTCTCTGTGCCAGACGGAGCCGAGAATCTTTCCGTAAAGATGCTGGCTACAAAGCAAACAGAATGTGGTGCTACTTCAGCGCTAGAGAGAAATTGCATCGCCCAGGCGTGTTTCGGCAGAAGCAGCAGCCTGCAGCATTTCGCTGCCGGCACCGTGCTCTCTGGGCGACAAGTAGACGACGCTTCGTCTCCAGCAAAACGAAAGCGCCACCTGCTACGAAGAGTATAAGAATGAAGGCAGAGCACCGAGCTGGTGTGTGCATCGCACAGGCTGCAAGAGGAAGCGTGGCTGCCACTCGCTTGTTTTCGGATTCAAATTAGCAGTTGAAAACAGAAAATTCCACTTGCAGCTACTTGTGCTGCTACCTAGTTCTCTTCCAGCTTTCCCTGGAAAGAATTGTGCTGAGCATTATGCTTGGAGATGCAGAGATGACAGTGGTAGAGGCAGCGGAGAATGGAAATAGAGAGTGCAGCGGACAGTTTCTGGGGCTTTACGTGAGGCAACGGGGAAAGTGCAGTCCAGCAGTGGCTTTTCCTTCTGGAGCCTTTTTCTTTGGGAGCAGCTGCTGCAAGTGGGCAACGGAGCTGCGAGAGTGCATGATGTGACGGCACGTCTATGTGAGAAGGAAGCTGCCGAGCCGCAGTGTGTTGTGCTCAGTTTCAAGGCTGCTTGGAGCAGGGGGGGTACTTGAAGAACGCCTTCTTTCTGGACGTGTCCTTCTGGGTGTGCTCGAGCTGCATGGACTCTGCAGCACTGAAGGTGTAAGAAACTGCTTCTGGCCAGGTAGTGTCCAGGAGTGCAACGGCTGCTCCTTCCTTTCTGAAGCAGTCAGAGCATTCTTAGCTGAATGTGCTTGTGAAGAAGCTCTTGGCTGGACATTTGAAATTCGGTGCACTGAGTACATGAACCCGGTGCCCAGCTGCTTCGTTCTTCGCCTTCTGCGGTCGGGACAGAACTGAAGCCCAGCGTTGCCTTTGAGCTTTGCCGCTCTTCAGCGCGTACACTGCACGCATCCACAGTGTGCTCTGCAAGGATTTTCCTCTGCTCAACGTACAATCATTTGCTTGCTGTTTCACAGAGTCCAAACTGTCCATGTAGCTCTCGCTCAGTGAAATGCGTCAGGAGAGAAACACTTGCTGGAGTAGCTTTTCGCTGGCCAGGACTTTCAACACAGCACCACAATTCAGGTAAGAAGCAGGAGAAAGGAAGAACATCTTTTCGTCCTGGCACGTTCTTCTCTGTGAGACGACTATCCGCGTCTTCTCTCCCTGCAAGGCTCTAATGTGTGCGGTGGCACTTGGAACTGAGAAGGCAGGTGCAGAGAGCACCGCGATCTGACGGCGCTGTGCAGGCTGTAAAGGAAAGAGCACTGCCACTGGAATGTGGTGCAAATACAGGTTCCCACGCGTCGGGGGCAAGCTCTGGGTAAGGCGGTTGAACTAAAACTGTTCTCTGTGCCAGACGGAGCCGAGAATCTTTCCGTAAAGATGCTGGCTACAAAGCAAACAGAATGTGGTGCTACTTCAGCGCTAGAGAGAAATTGCATAGGCCAGGCGTGTTTCGGCAGAAGCAGCAGCCTGCAGCATTTCGCTGCCGGCACCGTGCTCTCTGGGCGACAAGTAGACGACGCTTCATCTCCAGCAAAACGAAAGCGCCACCTGCTACGAACAGCATAAGAATGAAGGCAGAGCACCGAGCTGGTGTGTGCATCGCACAGGCTGCAAGAGGAAGCGTGGCTGCCACTCGCTTGTTTTCGGATTCAAATTAGCAGTTGAAAACAGAAAATTCCACTTGCAGCTACTTGTGCTGCTACCTAGTTCTCTTCCAGCTTTCCCTGGAAAGAATTGTGCCAGGGTTTATGCTTGGAGATGCAGAGATGACAGTGGTAGAGGCAGCAGAGAATGGAAATAGAGAGTGCAGCGGACAGTTTCTGGGGCTTTACGTGAGGCAACGGGGAAAGTGCAGTCCAGCAGTGGCTTTTCCTTCTGGAGCCTTTTTCTTTGGGAGCAGCTGCTGCAAGTGGGCAACGGAGCTGCGAGAGTGCATGATGTGACGGCACGTCTATGTGAGAAGGAAGCTGCCGAGCCGCAGTGTGTTGTGCTCAGTTTCAAGGCTGCTTGGAGCAGGGGGGGTACTTGAAGAACGCCTTCTTTCTGGACGTGTCCTTCTGGGTGTGCTCGAGCTGCATGGACTCTGCAGCACTGAAGGTGTAAGAAACTGCTTCTGGCCAGGTAGTGTCCAGGAGTGCAACGGCTGCTCCTTCCTTTCTGAAGCAGTCAGAGCATTCTTAGCTGAATGTGCTTGTGAAGAAGCTCTTGGCTGGACATTTGAAATTCGGTGCACTGAGTACATGAACCCGGTGCCCAGCTGCTTCGTTCTTCGCCTTCTGCGGTCGGGACAGAACTGAAGCCCAGCGATGACTTTAACCGTGCAGCTCTTCAGTGTGTGTACTGCACGCATCCACAGTGTGCTCTGCAAGGATTTTCCTCTGCTCTCGCTCAGCGAAATGAATCAGAAGAGAAACACTGGATGGATTAGCCTTTCGCTGGCCAAGGCTCACAGTACAGCACCACACTCTGGGTGACGAGGAGAACAAAGGAAGAACATCTTTTCGCCCTGCCACGGTCTTCTCTGCGAGACGACTTCCCGCGTCTCTCTCCCTGCAAGGCTCGAATGTGCGCGATGGTACTTGGAACTGAGAAGGCAGGTGCAGAGAGCACCGCGACCTGACGGCGCTGTGCAGGCTGCGAAGGAAAGAGGACTGCCACTGGAATGTGCTGCAAATACAGGTTCCCACGCGTCGGGGACAAGCTCTGGGTAAGGCGGTTGAACTAAAACTGTTCTCTGTGCCAGACGGAGCCGAGAATCTTTCCGTAAAGATGCTGGCTACAAAGCAAACAGAATGTGGTGCTACTTCAGCGCTAGAGAGAAATTGCATCGCCCAGGCGTGTTTCGGCAGAAGCAGCAGCCTGCAGCATTTCGCTGCCGGCACCGTGCTCTCTGGGCGACAAGTAGACGACGCTTCGTCTCCAGCAAAACGAAAGCGCCACCTGCTACGAAGAGTATAAGAATGAAGGCAGAGCACCGAGCTGGTGTGTGCATCGCACAGGCTGCAAGAGGAAGCGTGGCTGCCACTCGCTTGTTTTCGGATTCAAATTAGCAGTTGAAAACAGAAAATTCCACTTGCAGCTACTTGTGCTGCTACCTAGTTCTCTTCCAGCTTTCCCTGGAAAGAATTGTGCTGAGCATTATGCTTGGAGATGCAGAGATGACAGTGGTAGAGGCAGCGGAGAATGGAAATAGAGAGTGCAGCGGACAGTTTCTGGGGCTTTACGTGAGGCAACGGGGAAAGTGCAGTCCAGCAGTGGCTTTTCCTTCTGGAGCCTTTTTCTTTGGGAGCAGCTGCTGCAAGTGGGCAACGGAGCTGCGAGAGTGCATGATGTGACGGCACGTCTATGTGAGAAGGAAGCTGCCGAGCCGCAGTGTGTTGTGCTCAGTTTCAAGGCTGCTTGGAGCAGGGGGGGTACTTGAAGAACGCCTTCTTTCTGGACGTGAACTTCTGGGTGTGCTCGAGCTGCATGGACTCTGCAGCACTGAAGGTGTAAGAAACTGCTTCTGGCCAGGTAGTGTCCAGGAGTGCAACGGCTGCTCCTTCCTTTCTGAAGCAGTCAGAGCATTCTTAGCTGAATGTGCTTGTGAAGAAGCTCTTGGCTGGACATTTGAAATTCGGTGCACTGAGTACATGAACCCGGTGCCCAGCTGCTTCGTTCTTCGCCTTCTGCGGTCGGGACAGAACTGAAGCCCAGCGTTGCCTTTGAGCTTTGCCGCTCTTCAGCGCGTACACTGCACGCATCCACAGTGTGCTCTGCAAGGATTTTCCTCTGCTCAACGTACAATCATTTGCTTGCTGTTTCACAGAGTCCAAACTGTCCATGTAGCTCTCGCTCAGTGAAATGCGTCAGGAGAGAAACACTTGCTGGAGTAGCTTTTCGCTGGCCAGGACTTTCAACACAGCACCACAATTCAGGTAAGAAGCAGGAGAAAGGAAGAACATCTTTTCGTCCTGGCACGTTCTTCTCTGTGAGACGACTATCCGCGTCTTCTCTCCCTGCAAGGCTCTAATGTGTGCGGTGGCACTTGGAACTGAGAAGGCAGGTGCAGAGAGCACCGCGATCTGACGGCGCTGTGCAGGCTGTAAAGGAAAGAGCACTGCCACTGGAATGTGGTGCAAATACAGGTTCCCACGCGTCGGGGGCAAGCTCTGGGTAAGGCGGTTGAACTAAAACTGTTCTCTGTGCCAGACGGAGCCGAGAATCTTTCCGTAAAGATGCTGGCTACAAAGCAAACAGAATGTGGTGCTACTTCAGCGCTAGAGAGAAATTGCATAGGCCAGGCGTGTTTCGGCAGAAGCAGCAGCCTGCAGCATTTCGCTGCCGGCACCGTGCTCTCTGGGCGACAAGTAGACGACGGTTCGTCTCCAGCAAAACGAAAGCGCCACCTGCTACGAACAGCATAAGAATGAAGGCAGAGCACCGAGCTGGTGTGTGCATCGCACAGGCTGCAAGAGGAAGCGTGGCTGCCACTCGCTTGTTTTCGGATTCAAATTAGCAGTTGAAAACAGAAAATTCCACTTGCAGCTACTTGTGCTGCTACCTACTTCTCTTCCAGCTTTCCCTGGAAAGAATTGTGCCAGGGTTTATGCTTGGAGATGCAGAGATGACAGTGGTAGAGGCAGCGGAGAATGGAAATAGAGAGTGCAGCGGACAGTTTCTGGGGCTTTACGTGAGGCAACGGGGAAAGTGCAGTCCAGCAGTGGCTTTTCCTTCTGGAGCCTTTTTCTTTGGGAGCAGCTGCTGCAAGTGGGCAACGGAGCTGCGAGAGTGCATGATGTGACGGCACGTCTATGTGAGAAGGAAGCTGCCGAGCCGCAGTGTGTTGTGCTCAGTTTCAAGGCTGCTTGGAGCAGGGGGGGTACTTGAAGAACGCCTTCTTTCTGGACGTGTCCTTCTGGGTGTGCTCGAGCTGCATGGACTCTGCAGCACTGAAGGTGTAAGAAACTGCTTCTGGCCAGGTAGTGTCCAGGAGTGCAACGGCTGCTCCTTCCTTTCTGAAGCAGTCAGAGCATTCTTAGCTGAATGTGCTTGTGAAGAAGCTCTTGGCTGGACATTTGAAATTCGGTGCACTGAGTACATGAACCCGGTGCCCAGCTGCTTCGTTCTTCGCCTTCTGCGGTCGGGACAGAACTGAAGCCCAGCGATGACTTTAACCGTGCAGCTCTTCAGCGTGTGTACTGCACGCATCCACAGTGTGCTCTGCAAGGATTTTCCTCTGCTCTCGCTCAGCGAAATGAATCAGAAGAGAAACACTGGATGGATTAGCCTTTCGCTGGCCAAGGCTCACAGTACAGCACCACACTCTGGGTGACGAGGAGAACAAAGGAAGAACATCTTTTCGCCCTGCCACGGTTTTCTCTGCGAGACGACTTCCCGCGTCTCTCTCCCTGCAAGGCTCGAATGTGCGTGATGGTACTTGGAACTGAGAAGGCAGGTGCAGAGAGCACCGCGACCTGACGGCGCTGTGCAGGCTGCGAAGGAAAGAGGACTGCCACGGGAATGTGCTGCAAATACAGGTTCCCACGCGTCGGGGACAAGCTCTGGGTAAGGCGCTTGAACTAAAACTGTTCTCTGTGCCAGACGGAGCCGAGAATCTTTCCGTAAAGATGCTGGCTACAAAGCAAACAGAATGTGGTGCTACTTCAGCGCTAGAGAGAAATTGCATCGCCCAGGCGTGTTTCGGCAGAAGCAGCAGCCTGCAGCATTTCGCTGCCGGCACCGTGCTCTCTGGGCGACAAGTAGACGACGCTTCGTCTCCAGCAAAACGAAAGCGCCACCTGCTACGAAGAGTATAAGAATGAAGGCAGAGCACCGAGCTGGTGTGTGCATCGCACAGGCTGCAAGAGGAAGCGTGGCTGCCACTCGCTTGTTTTCGGATTCAAATTAGCAGTTGAAAACAGAAAATTCCACTTGCAGCTACTTGTGCTGCTACCTAGTTCTCTTCCAGCTTTCCCTGGAAAGAATTGTGCTGAGCATTATGCTTGGAGATGCAGAGATGACAGTGGTAGAGGCAGCGGAGAATGGAAATAGAGAGTGCAGCGGACAGTTTCTGGGGCTTTACGTGAGGCAACGGGGAAAGTGCAGTCCAGCAGTGGCTTTTCCTTCTGGAGCCTTTTTCTTTGGGAGCAGCTGCTGCAAGTGGGCAACGGAGCTGCGAGAGTGCATGATGTGACGGCACGTCTATGTGAGAAGGAAGCTGCCGAGCCGCAGTGTGTTGTGCTCAGTTTCAAGGCTGCTTGGAGCAGGGGGGGTACTTGAAGAACGCCTTCTTTCTGGACGTGTCCTTCTGGGTGTGCTCGAGCTGCATGGACTCTGCAGCACTGAAGGTGTAAGAAACTGCTTCTGGCCAGGTAGTGTCCAGGAGTGCAACGGCTGCTCCTTCCTTTCTGAAGCAGTCAGAGCATTCTTAGCTGAATGTGCTTGTGAAGAAGCTCTTGGCTGGACATTTGAAATTCGGTGCACTGAGTACATGAACCCGGTGCCCAGCTGCTTCGTTCTTCGCCTTCTGCGGTCGGGACAGAACTGAAGCCCAGCGTTGCCTTTGAGCTTTGCCGCTCTTCAGCGCGTACACTGCACGCATCCACAGTGTGCTCTGCAAGGATTTTCCTCTGCTCAACGTACAATCATTTGCTTGCTGTTTCACAGAGTCCAAACTGTCCATGTAGCTCTCGCTCAGTGAAATGCGTCAGGAGAGAAACACTTGCTGGAGTAGCTTTTCGCTGGCCAGGACTTTCAACACAGCACCACAATTCAGGTAAGAAGCAGGAGAAAGGAAGAACATCTTTTCGTCCTGGCACGTTCTTCTCTGTGAGACGACTATCCGCGTCTTCTCTCCCTGCAAGGCTCTAATGTGTGCGGTGGCACTTGGAACTGAGAAGGCAGGTGCAGAGAGCACCGCGATCTGACGGCGCTGTGCAGGCTGTAAAGGAAAGAGCACTGCCACTGGAATGTGGTGCAAATACAGGTTCCCACGCGTCGGGGGCAAGCTCTGGGTAAGGCGGTTGAACTAAAACTGTTCTCTGTGCCAGACGGAGCCGAGAATCTTTCCGTAAAGATGCTGGCTACAAAGCAAACAGAATGTGGTGCTACTTCAGCGCTAGAGAGAAATTGCATCGCCCAGGCGTGTTTCGGCAGAAGCAGCAGCCTGCAGCATTTCGCTGCCGGCACCGTGCTCTCTGGGCGACAAGTAGACGACGCTTCGTCTCCAGCAAAACGAAAGCGCCACCTGCTACGAAGAGTATAAGAATGAAGGCAGAGCACCGAGCTGGTGTGTGCATCGCACAGGCTGCAAGAGGAAGCGTGGCTGCCACTCGCTTGTTTTCGGATTCAAATTAGCAGTTGAAAACAGAAAATTCCACTTGCAGCTACTTGTGCTGCTACCTAGTTCTCTTCCAGCTTTCCCTGGAAAGAATTGTGCTGAGCATTATGCTTGGAGATGCAGAGATGACAGTGGTAGAGGCAGCGGAGAATGGAAATAGAGAGTGCAGCGGACAGTTTCTGGGGCTTTACGTGAGGCAACGGGGAAAGTGCAGTCCAGCAGTGGCTTTTCCTTCTGGAGCCTTTTTCTTTGGGAGCAGCTGCTGCAAGTGGGCAACGGAGCTGCGAGAGTGCATGATGTGACGGCACGTCTATGTGAGAAGGAAGCTGCCGAGCCGCAGTGTGTTGTGCTCAGTTTCAAGGCTGCTTGGAGCAGGGGGGGTACTTGAAGAACGCCTTCTTTCTGGACGTGTCCTTCTGGGTGTGCTCGAGCTGCATGGACTCTGCAGCACTGAAGGTGTAAGAAACTGCTTCTGGCCAGGTAGTGTCCAGGAGTGCAACGGCTGCTCCTTCCTTTCTGAAGCAGTCAGAGCATTCTTAGCTGAATGTGCTTGTGAAGAAGCTCTTGGCTGGACATTTGAAATTCGGTGCACTGAGTACATGAACCCGGTGCCCAGCTGCTTCGTTCTTCGCCTTCTGCGGTCGGGACAGAACTGAAGCCCAGCGTTGCCTTTGAGCTTTGCCGCTCTTCAGCGCGTACACTGCACGCATCCACAGTGTGCTCTGCAAGGATTTTCCTCTGCTCAACGTACAATCATTTGCTTGCTGTTTCACAGAGTCCAAACTGTCCATGTAGCTCTCGCTCAGTGAAATGCGTCAGGAGAGAAACACTTGCTGGAGTAGCTTTTCGCTGGCCAGGACTTTCAACACAGCACCACAATTCAGGTAAGAAGCAGGAGAAAGGAAGAACATCTTTTCGTCCTGGCACGTTCTTCTCTGTGAGACGACTATCCGCGTCTTCTCTCCCTGCAAGGCTCTAATGTGTGCGGTGGCACTTGGAACTGAGAAGGCAGGTGCAGAGAGCACCGCGATCTGACGGCGCTGTGCAGGCTGTAAAGGAAAGAGCACTGCCACTGGAATGTGGTGCAAATACAGGTTCCCACGCGTCGGGGGCAAGCTCTGGGTAAGGCGGTTGAACTAAAACTGTTCTCTGTGCCAGACGGAGCCGAGAATCTTTCCGTAAAGATGCTGGCTACAAAGCAAACAGAATGTGGTGCTACTTCAGCGCTAGAGAGAAATTGCATAGGCCAGGCGTGTTTCGGCAGAAGCAGCAGCCTGCAGCATTTCGCTGCCGGCACCGTGCTCTCTGGGCGACAAGTAGACGACGCTTCGTCTCCAGCAAAACGAAAGCGCCACCTGCTACGAACAGCATAAGAATGAAGGCAGAGCACCGAGCTGGTGTGTGCATCGCACAGGCTGCAAGAGGAAGCGTGGCTGCCACTCGCTTGTTTTCGGATTCAAATTAGCAGTTGAAAACAGAAAATTCCACTTGCAGCTACTTGTGCTGCTACCTAGTTCTCTTCCAGCTTTCCCTGGAAAGAATTGTGCCAGGGTTTATGCTTGGAGATGCAGAGATGACAGTGGTAGAGGCAGCAGAGAATGGAAATAGAGAGTGCAGCGGACAGTTTCTGGGGCTTTACGTGAGGCAACGGGGAAAGTGCAGTCCAGCAGTGGCTTTTCCTTCTGGAGCCTTTTTCTTTGGGAGCAGCTGCTGCAAGTGGGCAACGGAGCTGCGAGAGTGCATGATGTGACGGCACGTCTATGTGAGAAGGAAGCTGCCGAGCCGCAGTGTGTTGTGCTCAGTTTCAAGGCTGCTTGGAGCAGGGGGGGTACTTGAAGAACGCCTTCTTTCTGGACGTGTCCTTCTGGGTGTGCTCGAGCTGCATGGACTCTGCAGCACTGAAGGTGTAAGAAACTGCTTCTGGCCAGGTAGTGTCCAGGAGTGCAACGGCTGCTCCTTCCTTTCTGAAGCAGTCAGAGCATTCTTAGCTGAATGTGCTTGTGAAGAAGCTCTTGGCTGGACATTTGAAATTCGGTGCACTGAGTACATGAACCCGGTGCCCAGCTGCTTCGTTCTTCGCCTTCTGCGGTCGGGACAGAACTGAAGCCCAGCGTTGCCTTTGAGCTTTGCCGCTCTTCAGCGCGTACACTGCACGCATCCACAGTGTGCTCTGCAAGGATTTTCCTCTGCTCAACGTACAATCATTTGCTTGCTGTTTCACAGAGTCCAAACTGTCCATGTAGCTCTCGCTCAGTGAAATGCGTCAGGAGAGAAACACTTGCTGGAGTAGCTTTTCGCTGGCCAGGACTTTCAACACAGCACCACAATTCAGGTAAGAAGCAGGAGAAAGGAAGAACATCTTTTCGTCCTGGCACGTTCTTCTCTGTGAGACGACTATCCGCGTCTTCTCTCCCTGCAAGGCTCTAATGTGTGCGGTGGCACTTGGAACTGAGAAGGCAGGTGCAGAGAGCACCGCGATCTGACGGCGCTGTGCAGGCTGTAAAGGAAAGAGCACTGCCACTGGAATGTGGTGCAAATACAGGTTCCCACGCGTCGGGGGCAAGCTCTGGGTAAGGCGGTTGAACTAAAACTGTTCTCTGTGCCAGACGGAGCCGAGAATCTTTCCGTAAAGATGCTGGCTACAAAGCAAACAGAATGTGGTGCTACTTCAGCGCTAGAGAGAAATTGCATAGGCCAGGCGTGTTTCGGCAGAAGCAGCAGCCTGCAGCATTTCGCTGCCGGCACCGTGCTCTCTGGGCGACAAGTAGACGACGGTTCGTCTCCAGCAAAACGAAAGCGCCACCTGCTACGAACAGCATAAGAATGAAGGCAGAGCACCGAGCTGGTGTGTGCATCGCACAGGCTGCAAGAGGAAGCGTGGCTGCCACTCGCTTGTTTTCGGATTCAAATTAGCAGTTGAAAACAGAAAATTCCACTTGCAGCTACTTGTGCTGCTACCTAGTTCTCTTCCAGCTTTCCCTGGAAAGAATTGTGCCAGGGTTTATGCTTGGAGATGCAGAGATGACAGTGGTAGAGGCAGCGGAGAATGGAAATAGAGAGTGCAGCGGACAGTTTCTGGGGCTTTACGTGAGGCAACGGGGAAAGTGCAGTCCAGCAGTGGCTTTTCCTTCTGGAGCCTTTTTCTTTGGGAGCAGCTGCTGCAAGTGGGCAACGGAGCTGCGAGAGTGCATGATGTGACGGCACGTCTATGTGAGAAGGAAGCTGCCGAGCCGCAGTGTGTTGTGCTCAGTTTCAAGGCTGCTTGGAGCAGGGGGGGTACTTGAAGAACGCCTTCTTTCTGGACGTGTCCTTCTGGGTGTGCTCGAGCTGCATGGACTCTGCAGCACTGAAGGTGTAAGAAACTGCTTCTGGCCAGGTAGTGTCCAGGAGTGCAACGGCTGCTCCTTCCTTTCTGAAGCAGTCAGAGCATTCTTAGCTGAATGTGCTTGTGAAGAAGCTCTTGGCTGGACATTTGAAATTCGGTGCACTGAGTACATGAACCCGGTGCCCAGCTGCTTCGTTCTTCGCCTTCTGCGGTCGGGACAGAACTGAAGCCCAGCGATGACTTTAACCGTGCAGCTCTTCAGCGTGTGTACTGCACGCATCCACAGTGTGCTCTGCAAGGATTTTCCTCTGCTCTCGCTCAGCGAAATGAATCAGAAGAGAAACACTGGATGGATTAGCCTTTCGCTGGCCAAGGCTCACAGTACAGCACCACACTCTGGGTGACGAGGAGAACAAAGGAAGAACATCTTTTCGCCCTGCCACGGTTTTCTCTGCGAGACGACTTCCCGCGTCTCTCTCCCTGCAAGGCTCGAATGTGCGCGATGGTACTTGGAACTGAGAAGGCAGGTGCAGAGAGCACCGCGACCTGACGGCGCTGTGCAGGCTGCGAAGGAAAGAGGACTGCCACTGGAATGTGCTGCAAATACAGGTTCCCACGCGTCGGGGACAAGCTCTGGGTAAGGCGCTTGAACTAAAACTGTTCTCTGTGCCAGACGGAGCCGAGAATCTTTCCGTAAAGATGCTGGCTACAAAGCAAACAGAATGTGGTGCTACTTCAGCGCTAGAGAGAAATTGCATCGCCCAGGCGTGTTTCGGCAGAAGCAGCAGCCTGCAGCATTTCGCTGCCGGCACCGTGCTCTCTGGGCGACAAGTAGACGACGCTTCGTCTCCAGCAAAACGAAAGCGCCACCTGCTACGAAGAGTATAAGAATGAAGGCAGAGCACCGAGCTGGTGTGTGCATCGCACAGGCTGCAAGAGGAAGCGTGGCTGCCACTCGCTTGTTTTCGGATTCAAATTAGCAGTTGAAAACAGAAAATTCCACTTGCAGCTACTTGTGCTGCTACCTAGTTCTCTTCCAGCTTTCCCTGGAAAGAATTGTGCTGAGCATTATGCTTGGAGATGCAGAGATGACAGTGGTAGAGGCAGCGGAGAATGGAAATAGAGAGTGCAGCGGACAGTTTCTGGGGCTTTACGTGAGGCAACGGGGAAAGTGCAGTCCAGCAGTGGCTTTTCCTTCTGGAGCCTTTTTCTTTGGGAGCAGCTGCTGCAAGTGGGCAACGGAGCTGCGAGAGTGCATGATGTGACGGCACGTCTATGTGAGAAGGAAGCTGCCGAGCCGCAGTGTGTTGTGCTCAGTTTCAAGGCTGCTTGGAGCAGGGGGGGTACTTGAAGAACGCCTTCTTTCTGGACGTGTCCTTCTGGGTGTGCTCGAGCTGCATGGACTCTGCAGCACTGAAGGTGTAAGAAACTGCTTCTGGCCAGGTAGTGTCCAGGAGTGCAACGGCTGCTCCTTCCTTTCTGAAGCAGTCAGAGCATTCTTAGCTGAATGTGCTTGTGAAGAAGCTCTTGGCTGGACATTTGAAATTCGGTGCACTGAGTACATGAACCCGGTGCCCAGCTGCTTCGTTCTTCGCCTTCTGCGGTCGGGACAGAACTGAAGCCCAGCGTTGCCTTTGAGCTTTGCCGCTCTTCAGCGCGTACACTGCACGCATCCACAGTGTGCTCTGCAAGGATTTTCCTCTGCTCAACGTACAATCATTTGCTTGCTGTTTCACAGAGTCCAAACTGTCCATGTAGCTCTCGCTCAGTGAAATGCGTCAGGAGAGAAACACTTGCTGGAGTAGCTTTTCGCTGGCCAGGACTTTCAACACAGCACCACAATTCAGGTAAGAAGCAGGAGAAAGGAAGAACATCTTTTCGTCCTGGCACGTTCTTCTCTGTGAGACGACTATCCGCGTCTTCTCTCCCTGCAAGGCTCTAATGTGTGCGGTGGCACTTGGAACTGAGAAGGCAGGTGCAGAGAGCACCGCGATCTGACGGCGCTGTGCAGGCTGTAAAGGAAAGAGCACTGCCACTGGAATGTGGTGCAAATACAGGTTCCCACGCGTCGGGGGCAAGCTCTGGGTAAGGCGGTTGAACTAAAACTGTTCTCTGTGCCAGACGGAGCCGAGAATCTTTCCGTAAAGATGCTGGCTACAAAGCAAACAGAATGTGGTGCTACTTCAGCGCTAGAGAGAAATTGCATAGGCCAGGCGTGTTTCGGCAGAAGCAGCAGCCTGCAGCATTTCGCTGCCGGCACCGTGCTCTCTGGGCGACAAGTAGACGACGCTTCGTCTCCAGCAAAACGAAAGCGCCACCTGCTACGAACAGCATAAGAATGAAGGCAGAGCACCGAGCTGGTGTGTGCATCGCACAGGCTGCAAGAGGAAGCGTGGCTGCCACTCGCTTGTTTTCGGATTCAAATTAGCAGTTGAAAACAGAAAATTCCACTTGCAGCTACTTGTGCTGCTACCTAGTTCTCTTCCAGCTTTCCCTGGAAAGAATTGTGCCAGGGTTTATGCTTGGAGATGCAGAGATGACAGTGGTAGAGGCAGCAGAGAATGGAAATAGAGAGTGCAGCGGACAGTTTCTGGGGCTTTACGTGAGGCAACGGGGAAAGTGCAGTCCAGCAGTGGCTTTTCCTTCTGGAGCCTTTTTCTTTGGGAGCAGCTGCTGCAAGTGGGCAACGGAGCTGCGAGAGTGCATGATGTGACGGCACGTCTATGTGAGAAGGAAGCTGCCGAGCCGCAGTGTGTTGTGCTCAGTTTCAAGGCTGCTTGGAGCAGGGGGGGTACTTGAAGAACGCCTTCTTTCTGGACGTGTCCTTCTGGGTGTGCTCGAGCTGCATGGACTCTGCAGCACTGAAGGTGTAAGAAACTGCTTCTGGCCAGGTAGTGTCCAGGAGTGCAACGGCTGCTCCTTCCTTTCTGAAGCAGTCAGAGCATTCTTAGCTGAATGTGCTTGTGAAGAAGCTCTTGGCTGGACATTTGAAATTCGGTGCACTGAGTACATGAACCCGGTGCCCAGCTGCTTCGTTCTTCGCCTTCTGCGGTCGGGACAGAACTGAAGCCCAGCGTTGCCTTTGAGCTTTGCCGCTCTTCAGCGCGTACACTGCACGCATCCACTGTGTGCTCTGCAAGGATTTTCCTCTGCTCTCGCTCAGCGAAATGAATCAGAAGAGAAACACTGGATGGATTAGCCTTTCGCTGGCCAAGGCTCACAGTACAGCACCACACTCTGGGTGACGAGGAGAACAAAGGAAGAACATCTTTTCGCCCTGCCACGGTCTTCTCTGCGAGACGACTTCCCGCGTCTCTCTCCCTGCAAGGCTCGAATGTGCGCGATGGTACTTGGAACTGAGAAGGCAGGAGCAGAGAGCACCGCGACCTGACGGCGCTGTGCAGGCTGCAAAGGAAAGAGGACTGCCACGGGAATGTGGTGCAAATACAGGTTCCCACGCGTCGGGGACAAGCTCTGGGTAAGGCGGTTGAACTAAAACTGTTCTCTGTGCCAGACGGAGCCGAGAATCTTTCCGTAAAGATGCTGGCTACAAAGCAAACAGAATGTGGTGCTACTTCAGCGCTAGAGAGAAATTGCATCGCCCAGGCGTGTTTCGGCAGAAGCAGCAGCCTGCAGCATTTCGCTGCCGGCACCGTGCTCTCTGGGCGACAAGTAGACGACGGTTCGTCTCCAGCAAAACGAAAGCGCCACCTGCTACGAAGAGTATAAGAATGAAGGCAGAGCACCGAGCTGGTGTGTGCATCGCACAGGCTGCAAGAGGAAGCGTGGCTGCCACTCGCTTGTTTTCGGATTCAAATTAGCAGTTGAAAACAGAAAATTCCACTTGCAGCTACTTGTGCTGCTACCTAGTTCTCTTCCAGCTTTCCCTGGAAAGAATTGTGCTGAGCATTATGCTTGGAGATGCAGAGATGACAGTGGTAGAGGCAGCGGAGAATGGAAATAGAGAGTGCAGCGGACAGTTTCTGGGGCTTTACGTGAGGCAACGGGGAAAGTGCAGTCCAGCAGTGGCTTTTCCTTCTGGAGCCTTTTTCTTTGGGAGCAGCTGCTGCAAGTGGGCAACGGAGCTGCGAGAGTGCATGATGTGACGGCACGTCTATGTGAGAAGGAAGCTGCCGAGCCGCAGTGTGTTGTGCTCAGTTTCAAGGCTGCTTGGAGCAGGGGGGGTACTTGAAGAACGCCTTCTTTCTGGACGTGTCCTTCTGGGTGTGCTCGAGCTGCATGGACTCTGCAGCACTGAAGGTGTAAGAAACTGCTTCTGGCCAGGTAGTGTCCAGGAGTGCAACGGCTGCTCCTTCCTTTCTGAAGCAGTCAGAGCATTCTTAGCTGAATGTGCTTGTGAAGAAGCTCTTGGCTGGACATTTGAAATTCGGTGCACTGAGTACATGAACCCGGTGCCCAGCTGCTTCGTTCTTCGCCTTCTGCGGTCGGGACAGAACTGAAGCCCAGCGTTGCCTTTGAGCTTTGCCGCTCTTCAGCGCGTACACTGCACGCATCCACAGTGTGCTCTGCAAGGATTTTCCTCTGCTCAACGTACAATCATTTGCTTGCTGTTTCACAGAGTCCAAACTGTCCATGTAGCTCTCGCTCAGTGAAATGCGTCAGGAGAGAAACACTTGCTGGAGTAGCTTTTCGCTGGCCAGGACTTTCAACACAGCACCACAATTCAGGTAAGAAGCAGGAGAAAGGAAGAACATCTTTTCGTCCTGGCACGTTCTTCTCTGTGAGACGACTATCCGCGTCTTCTCTCCCTGCAAGGCTCTAATGTGTGCGGTGGCACTTGGAACTGAGAAGGCAGGTGCAGAGAGCACCGCGATCTGACGGCGCTGTGCAGGCTGTAAAGGAAAGAGCACTGCCACTGGAATGTGGTGCAAATACAGGTTCCCACGCGTCGGGGGCAAGCTCTGGGTAAGGCGGTTGAACTAAAACTGTTCTCTGTGCCAGACGGAGCCGAGAATCTTTCCGTAAAGATGCTGGCTACAAAGCAAACAGAATGTGGTGCTACTTCAGCGCTAGAGAGAAATTGCATAGGCCAGGCGTGTTTCGGCAGAAGCAGCAGCCTGCAGCATTTCGCTGCCGGCACCGTGCTCTCTGGGCGACAAGTAGACGACGCTTCGTCTCCAGCAAAACGAAAGCGCCACCTGCTACGAAGAGTATAAGAATGAAGGCAGAGCACCGAGCTGGTGTGTGCATCGCACAGGCTGCAAGAGGAAGCGTGGCTGCCACTCGCTTGTTTTCGGATTCAAATTAGCAGTTGAAAACAGAAAATTCCACTTGCAGCTACTTGTGCTGCTACCTAGTTCTCTTCCAGCTTTCCCTGGAAAGAATTGTGCCAGGGTTTATGCTTGGAGATGCAGAGATGACAGTGGTAGAGGCAGCAGAGAATGGAAATAGAGAGTGCAGCGGACAGTTTCTGGGGCTTTACGTGAGGCAACGGGGAAAGTGCAGTCCAGCAGTGGCTTTTCCTTCTGGAGCCTTTTTCTTTGGGAGCAGCTGCTGCAAGTGGGCAACGGAGCTGCGAGAGTGCATGATGTGACGGCACGTCTATGTGAGAAGGAAGCTGCCGAGCCGCAGTGTGTTGTGCTCAGTTTCAAGGCTGCTTGGAGCAGGGGGGGTACTTGAAGAACGCCTTCTTTCTGGACGTGTCCTTCTGGGTGTGCTCGAGCTGCATGGACTCTGCAGCACTGAAGGTGTAAGAAACTGCTTCTGGCCAGGTAGTGTCCAGGAGTGCAACGGCTGCTCCTTCCTTTCTGAAGCAGTCAGAGCATTCTTAGCTGAATGTGCTTGTGAAGAAGCTCTTGGCTGGACATTTGAAATTCGGTGCACTGAGTACATGAACCCGGTGCCCAGCTGCTTCGTTCTTCGCCTTCTGCGGTCGGGACAGAACTGAAGCCCAGCGATGACTTTAACCGTGCAGCTCTTCAGCGTGTGTACTGCACGCATCCACAGTGTGCTCTGCAAGGATTTTCCTCTGCTCTCGCTCAGCGAAATGAATCAGAAGAGAAACACTGGATGGATTAGCCTTTCGCTGGCCAAGGCTCACAGTACAGCACCACACTCTGGGTGACGAGGAGAACAAAGGAAGAACATCTTTTCGCCCTGCCACGGTCTTCTCTGCGAGACGACTTCCCGCGTCTCTCTCCCTGCAAGGCTCGAATGTGCGCGATGGTACTTGGAACTGAGAAGGCACGTGCAGAGAGCACCGCGACCTGACGGCGCTGTGCAGGCTGCGAAGGAAAGAGGACTGCCACTGGAATGTGCTGCAAATACAGGTTCCCACGCGTCGGGGACAAGCTCTGGGTAAGGCGGTTGAACTAAAACTGTTCTCTGTGCCAGACGGAGCCGAGAATCTTTCCGTAAAGATGCTGGCTACAAAGCAAACAGAATGTGGTGCTACTTCAGCGCTAGAGAGAAATTGCATCGCCCAGGCGTGTTTCGGCAGAAGCAGCAGCCTGCAGCATTTCGCTGCCGGCACCGTGCTCTCTGGGCGACAAGTAGACGACGCTTCGTCTCCAGCAAAACGAAAGCGCCACCTGCTACGAAGAGTATAAGAATGAAGGCAGAGCACCGAGCTGGTGTGTGCATCGCACAGGCTGCAAGAGGAAGCGTGGCTGCCACTCGCTTGTTTTCGGATTCAAATTAGCAGTTGAAAACAGAAAATTCCACTTGCAGCTACTTGTGCTGCTACCTAGTTCTCTTCCAGCTTTCCCTGGAAAGAATTGTGCTGAGCATTATGCTTGGAGATGCAGAGATGACAGTGGTAGAGGCAGCGGAGAATGGAAATAGAGAGTGCAGCGGACAGTTTCTGGGGCTTTACGTGAGGCAACGGGGAAAGTGCAGTCCAGCAGTGGCTTTTCCTTCTGGAGCCTTTTTCTTTGGGAGCAGCTGCTGCAAGTGGGCAACGGAGCTGCGAGAGTGCATGATGTGACGGCACGTCTATGTGAGAAGGAAGCTGCCGAGCCGCAGTGTGTTGTGCTCAGTTTCAAGGCTGCTTGGAGCAGGGGGGGTACTTGAAGAACGCCTTCTTTCTGGACGTGTCCTTCTGGGTGTGCTCGAGCTGCATGGACTCTGCAGCACTGAAGGTGTAAGAAACTGCTTCTGGCCAGGTAGTGTCCAGGAGTGCAACGGCTGCTCCTTCCTTTCTGAAGCAGTCAGAGCATTCTTAGCTGAATGTGCTTGTGAAGAAGCTCTTGGCTGGACATTTGAAATTCGGTGCACTGAGTACATGAACCCGGTGCCCAGCTGCTTCGTTCTTCGCCTTCTGCGGTCGGGACAGAACTGAAGCCCAGCGTTGCCTTTGAGCTTTGCCGCTCTTCAGCGCGTACACTGCACGCATCCACAGTGTGCTCTGCAAGGATTTTCCTCTGCTCAACGTACAATCATTTGCTTGCTGTTTCACAGAGTCCAAACTGTCCATGTAGCTCTCGCTCAGTGAAATGCGTCAGGAGAGAAACACTTGCTGGAGTAGCTTTTCGCTGGCCAGGACTTTCAACACAGCACCACAATTCAGGTAAGAAGCAGGAGAAAGGAAGAACATCTTTTCGTCCTGGCACGTTCTTCTCTGTGAGACGACTATCCGCGTCTTCTCTCCCTGCAAGGCTCTAATGTGTGCGGTGGCACTTGGAACTGAGAAGGCAGGTGCAGAGAGCACCGCGATCTGACGGCGCTGTGCAGGCTGTAAAGGAAAGAGCACTGCCACTGGAATGTGGTGCAAATACAGGTTCCCACGCGTCGGGGGCAAGCTCTGGGTAAGGCGGTTGAACTAAAACTGTTCTCTGTGCCAGACGGAGCCGAGAATCTTTCCGTAAAGATGCTGGCTACAAAGCAAACAGAATGTGGTGCTACTTCAGCGCTAGAGAGAAATTGCATCGCCCAGGCGTGTTTCGGCAGAAGCAGCAGCCTGCAGCATTTCGCTGCCGGCACCGTGCTCTCTGGGCGACAAGTAGACGACGCTTCGTCTCCAGCAAAACGAAAGCGCCACCTGCTACGAAGAGTATAAGAATGAAGGCAGAGCACCGAGCTGGTGTGTGCATCGCACAGGCTGCAAGAGGAAGCGTGGCTGCCACTCGCTTGTTTTCGGATTCAAATTAGCAGTTGAAAACAGAAAATTCCACTTGCAGCTACTTGTGCTGCTACCTAGTTCTCTTCCAGCTTTCCCTGGAAAGAATTGTGCTGAGCATTATGCTTGGAGATGCAGAGATGACAGTGGTAGAGGCAGCGGAGAATGGAAATAGAGAGTGCAGCGGACAGTTTCTGGGGCTTTACGTGAGGCAACGGGGAAAGTGCAGTCCAGCAGTGGCTTTTCCTTCTGGAGCCTTTTTCTTTGGGAGCAGCTGCTGCAAGTGGGCAACGGAGCTGCGAGAGTGCATGATGTGACGGCACGTCTATGTGAGAAGGAAGCTGCCGAGCCGCAGTGTGTTGTGCTCAGTTTCAAGGCTGCTTGGAGCAGGGGGGGTACTTGAAGAACGCCTTCTTTCTGGACGTGTCCTTCTGGGTGTGCTCGAGCTGCATGGACTCTGCAGCACTGAAGGTGTAAGAAACTGCTTCTGGCCAGGTAGTGTCCAGGAGTGCAACGGCTGCTCCTTCCTTTCTGAAGCAGTCAGAGCATTCTTAGCTGAATGTGCTTGTGAAGAAGCTCTTGGCTGGACATTTGAAATTCGGTGCACTGAGTACATGAACCCGGTGCCCAGCTGCTTCGTTCTTCGCCTTCTGCGGTCGGGACAGAACTGAAGCCCAGCGTTGCCTTTGAGCTTTGCCGCTCTTCAGCGCGTACACTGCACGCATCCACTGTGTGCTCTGCAAGGATTTTCCTCTGCTCAACGTACAATCATTTGCTTGCTGTTTCACAGAGTCCAAACTGTCCATGTAGCTCTCGCTCAGTGAAATGCGTCAGGAGAGAAACACTTGCTGGAGTAGCTTTTCGCTGGCCAGGACTTTCAACACAGCACCACAATTCAGGTAAGAAGCAGGAGAAAGGAAGAACATCTTTTCGTCCTGGCACGTTCTTCTCTGTGAGACGACTATCCGCGTCTTCTCTCCCTGCAAGGCTCTAATGTGTGCGGTGGCACTTGGAACTGAGAAGGCAGGTGCAGAGAGCACCGCGATCTGACGGCGCTGTGCAGGCTGTAAAGGAAAGAGCACTGCCACTGGAATGTGGTGCAAATACAGGTTCCCACGCGTCGGGGGCAAGCTCTGGGTAAGGCGGTTGAACTAAAACTGTTCTCTGTGCCAGACGGAGCCGAGAATCTTTCCGTAAAGATGCTGGCTACAAAGCAAACAGAATGTGGTGCTACTTCAGCGCTAGAGAGAAATTGCATAGGCCAGGCGTGTTTCGGCAGAAGCAGCAGCCTGCAGCATTTCGCTGCCGGCACCGTGCTCTCTGGGCGACAAGTAGACGACGGTTCGTCTCCAGCAAAACGAAAGCGCCACCTGCTACGAACAGCATAAGAATGAAGGCAGAGCACCGAGCTGGTGTGTGCATCGCACAGGCTGCAAGAGGAAGCGTGGCTGCCACTCGCTTGTTTTCGGATTCAAATTAGCAGTTGAAAACAGAAAATTCCACTTGCAGCTACTTGTGCTGCTACCTAGTTCTCTTCCAGCTTTCCCTGGAAAGAATTGTGCCAGGGTTTATGCTTGGAGATGCAGAGATGACAGTGGTAGAGGCAGCGGAGAATGGAAATAGAGAGTGCAGCGGACAGTTTCTGGGGCTTTACGTGAGGCAACGGGGAAAGTGCAGTCCAGCAGTGGCTTTTCCTTCTGGAGCCTTTTTCTTTGGGAGCAGCTGCTGCAAGTGGGCAACGGAGCTGCGAGAGTGCATGATGTGACGGCACGTCTATGTGAGAAGGAAGCTGCCGAGCCGCAGTGTGTTGTGCTCAGTTTCAAGGCTGCTTGGAGCAGGGGGGGTACTTGAAGAACGCCTTCTTTCTGGACGTGTCCTTCTGGGTGTGCTCGAGCTGCATGGACTCTGCAGCACTGAAGGTGTAAGAAACTGCTTCTGGCCAGGTAGTGTCCAGGAGTGCAACGGCTGCTCCTTCCTTTCTGAAGCAGTCAGAGCATTCTTAGCTGAATGTGCTTGTGAAGAAGCTCTTGGCTGGACATTTGAAATTCGGTGCACTGAGTACATGAACCCGGTGCCCAGCTGCTTCGTTCTTCGCCTTCTGCGGTCGGGACAGAACTGAAGCCCAGCGATGACTTTAACCGTGCAGCTCTTCAGCGTGTGTACTGCACGCATCCACAGTGTGCTCTGCAAGGATTTTCCTCTGCTCTCGCTCAGCGAAATGAATCAGAAGAGAAACACTGGATGGATTAGCCTTTCGCTGGCCAAGGCTCACAGTACAGCACCACACTCTGGGTGACGAGGAGAACAAAGGAAGAACATCTTTTCGCCCTGCCACGGTCTTCTCTGCGAGACGACTTCCCGCGTCTCTCTCCCTGCAAGGCTCGAATGTGCGCGATGGTACTTGGAACTGAGAAGGCAGGTGCAGAGAGCACCGCGACCTGACGGCGCTGTGCAGGCTGCGAAGGAAAGAGGACTGCCACTGGAATGTGCTGCAAATACAGGTTCCCACGCGTCGGGGACAAGCTCTGGGTAAGGCGCTTGAACTAAAACTGTTCTCTGTGCCAGACGGAGCCGAGAATCTTTCCGTAAAGATGCTGGCTACAAAGCAAACAGAATGTGGTGCTACTTCAGCGCTAGAGAGAAATTGCATCGCCCAGGCGTGTTTCGGCAGAAGCAGCAGCCTGCAGCATTTCGCTGCCGGCACCGTGCTCTCTGGGCGACAAGTAGACGACGCTTCGTCTCCAGCAAAACGAAAGCGCCACCTGCTACGAAGAGTATAAGAATGAAGGCAGAGCACCGAGCTGGTGTGTGCATCGCACAGGCTGCAAGAGGAAGCGTGGCTGCCACTCGCTTGTTTTCGGATTCAAATTAGCAGTTGAAAACAGAAAATTCCACTTGCAGCTACTTGTGCTGCTACCTAGTTCTCTTCCAGCTTTCCCTGGAAAGAATTGTGCTGAGCATTATGCTTGGAGATGCAGAGATGACAGTGGTAGAGGCAGCGGAGAATGGAAATAGAGAGTGCAGCGGACAGTTTCTGGGGCTTTACGTGAGGCAACGGGGAAAGTGCAGTCCAGCAGTGGCTTTTCCTTCTGGAGCCTTTTTCTTTGGGAGCAGCTGCTGCAAGTGGGCAACGGAGCTGCGAGAGTGCATGATGTGACGGCACGTCTATGTGAGAAGGAAGCTGCCGAGCCGCAGTGTGTTGTGCTCAGTTTCAAGGCTGCTTGGAGCAGGGGGGGTACTTGAAGAACGCCTTCTTTCTGGACGTGTCCTTCTGGGTGTGCTCGAGCTGCATGGACTCTGCAGCACTGAAGGTGTAAGAAACTGCTTCTGGCCAGGTAGTGTCCAGGAGTGCAACGGCTGCTCCTTCCTTTCTGAAGCAGTCAGAGCATTCTTAGCTGAATGTGCTTGTGAAGAAGCTCTTGGCTGGACATTTGAAATTCGGTGCACTGAGTACATGAACCCGGTGCCCAGCTGCTTCGTTCTTCGCCTTCTGCGGTCGGGACAGAACTGAAGCCCAGCGTTGCCTTTGAGCTTTGCCGCTCTTCAGCGCGTACACTGCACGCATCCACAGTGTGCTCTGCAAGGATTTTCCTCTGCTCAACGTACAATCATTTGCTTGCTGTTTCACAGAGTCCAAACTGTCCATGTAGCTCTCGCTCAGTGAAATGCGTCAGGAGAGAAACACTTGCTGGAGTAGCTTTTCGCTGGCCAGGACTTTCAACACAGCACCACAATTCAGGTAAGAAGCAGGAGAAAGGAAGAACATCTTTTCGTCCTGGCACGTTCTTCTCTGTGAGACGACTATCCGCGTCTTCTCTCCCTGCAAGGCTCTAATGTGTGCGGTGGCACTTGGAACTGAGAAGGCAGGTGCAGAGAGCACCGCGATCTGACGGCGCTGTGCAGGCTGTAAAGGAAAGAGCACTGCCACTGGAATGTGCTGCAAATACAGGTTCCCACGCGTCGGGGGCAAGCTCTGGGTAAGGCGGTTGAACTAAAACTGTTCTCTGTGCCAGACGGAGCCGAGAATCTTTCCGTAAAGATGCTGGCTACAAAGCAAACAGAATGTGGTGCTACTTCAGCGCTAGAGAGAAATTGCATAGGCCAGGCGTGTTTCGGCAGAAGCAGCAGCCTGCAGCATTTCGCTGCCGGCACCGTGCTCTCTGGGCGACAAGTAGACGACGCTTCGTCTCCAGCAAAACGAAAGCGCCACCTGCTACGAACAGCATAAGAATGAAGGCAGAGCACCGAGCTGGTGTGTGCATCGCACAGGCTGCAAGAGGAAGCGTGGCTGCCACTCGCTTGTTTTCGGATTCAAATTAGCAGTTGAAAACAGAAAATTCCACTTGCAGCTACTTGTGCTGCTACCTAGTTCTCTTCCAGCTTTCCCTGGAAAGAATTGTGCTGAGCATTATGCTTGGAGATGCAGAGATGACAGTGGTAGAGGCAGCGGAGAATGGAAATAGAGAGTGCAGCGGACAGTTTCTGGGGCTTTACGTGAGGCAACGGGGAAAGTGCAGTCCAGCAGTGGCTTTTCCTTCTGGAGCCTTTTTCTTTGGGAGCAGCTGCTGCAAGTGGGCAACGGAGCTGCGAGAGTGCATGATGTGACGGCACGTCTATGTGAGAAGGAAGCTGCCGAGCCGCAGTGTGTTGTGCTCAGTTTCAAGGCTGCTTGGAGCAGGGGGGGTACTTGAAGAACGCCTTCTTTCTGGACGTGTCCTTCTGGGTGTGCTCGAGCTGCATGGACTCTGCAGCACTGAAGGTGTAAGAAACTGCTTCTGGCCAGGTAGTGTCCAGGAGTGCAACGGCTGCTCCTTCCTTTCTGAAGCAGTCAGAGCATTCTTAGCTGAATGTGCTTGTGAAGAAGCTCTTGGCTGGACATTTGAAATTCGGTGCACTGAGTACATGAACCCGGTGCCCAGCTGCTTCGTTCTTCGCCTTCTGCGGTCGGGACAGAACTGAAGCCCAGCGTTGCCTTTGAGCTTTGCCGCTCTTCAGCGCGTACACTGCACGCATCCACAGTGTGCTCTGCAAGGATTTTCCTCTGCTCAACGTACAATCATTTGCTTGCTGTTTCACAGAGTCCAAACTGTCCATGTAGCTCTCGCTCAGTGAAATGCGTCAGGAGAGAAACACTTGCTGGAGTAGCTTTTCGCTGGCCAGGACTTTCAACACAGCACCACAATTCAGGTAAGAAGCAGGAGAAAGGAAGAACATCTTTTCGTCCTGGCACGTTCTTCTCTGTGAGACGACTATCCGCGTCTTCTCTCCCTGCAAGGCTCTAATGTGTGCGGTGGCACTTGGAACTGAGAAGGCAGGTGCAGAGAGCACCGCGATCTGACGGCGCTGTGCAGGCTGTAAAGGAAAGAGCACTGCCACTGGAATGTGGTGCAAATACAGGTTCCCACGCGTCGGGGGCAAGCTCTGGGTAAGGCGGTTGAACTAAAACTGTTCTCTGTGCCAGACGGAGCCGAGAATCTTTCCGTAAAGATGCTGGCTACAAAGCAAACAGAATGTGGTGCTACTTCAGCGCTAGAGAGAAATTGCATCGCCCAGGCGTGTTTCGGCAGAAGCAGCAGCCTGCAGCATTTCGCTGCCGGCACCGTGCTCTCTGGGCGACAAGTAGACGACGCTTCGTCTCCAGCAAAACGAAAGCGCCACCTGCTACGAACAGCATAAGAATGAAGGCAGAGCACCGAGCTGGTGTGTGCATCGCACAGGCTGCAAGAGGAAGCGTGGCTGCCACTCGCTTGTTTTCGGATTCAAATTAGCAGTTGAAAACAGAAAATTCCACTTGCAGCTACTTGTGCTGCTACCTAGTTCTCTTCCAGCTTTCCCTGGAAAGAATTGTGCCAGGGTTTATGCTTGGAGATGCAGAGATGACAGTGGTAGAGGCAGCGGAGAATGGAAATAGAGAGTGCAGCGGACAGTTTCTGGGGCTTTACGTGAGGCAACGGGGAAAGTGCAGTCCAGCAGTGGCTTTTCCTTCTGGAGCCTTTTTCTTTGGGAGCAGCTGCTGCAAGTGGGCAACGGAGCTGCGAGAGTGCATGATGTGACGGCACGTCTATGTGAGAAGGAAGCTGCCGAGCCGCAGTGTGTTGTGCTCAGTTTCAAGGCTGCTTGGAGCAGGGGGGGTACTTGAAGAACGCCTTCTTTCTGGACGTGTCCTTCTGGGTGTGCTCGAGCTGCATGGACTCTGCAGCACTGAAGGTGTAAGAAACTGCTTCTGGCCAGGTAGTGTCCAGGAGTGCAACGGCTGCTCCTTCCTTTCTGAAGCAGTCAGAGCATTCTTAGCTGAATGTGCTTGTGAAGAAGCTCTTGGCTGGACATTTGAAATTCGGTGCACTGAGTACATGAACCCGGTGCCCAGCTGCTTCGTTCTTCGCCTTCTGCGGTCGGGACAGAACTGAAGCCCAGCGATGACTTTAACCGTGCAGCTCTTCAGCGTGTGTACTGCACGCATCCACAGTGTGCTCTGCAAGGATTTTCCTCTGCTCTCGCTCAGCGAAATGAATCAGAAGAGAAACACTGGATGGATTAGCCTTTCGCTGGCCAAGGCTCACAGTACAGCACCACACTCTGGGTGACGAGGAGAACAAAGGAAGAACATCTTTTCGCCCTGCCACGGTCTTCTCTGCGAGACGACTTCCCGCGTCTCTCTCCCTGCAAGGCTCGAATGTGCGCGATGGTACTTGGAACTGAGAAGGCAGGTGCAGAGAGCACCGCGACCTGACGGCGCTGTGCAGGCTGCGAAGGAAAGAGGACTGCCACTGGAATGTGCTGCAAATACAGGTTCCCACGCGTCGGGGACAAGCTCTGGGTAAGGCGCTTGAACTAAAACTGTTCTCTGTGCCAGACGGAGCCGAGAATCTTTCCGTAAAGATGCTGGCTACAAAGCAAACAGAATGTGGTGCTACTTCAGCGCTAGAGAGAAATTGCATCGCCCAGGCGTGTTTCGGCAGAAGCAGCAGCCTGCAGCATTTCGCTGCCGGCACCGTGCTCTCTGGGCGACAAGTAGATGACGCTTCGTCTCCAGCAAAACGAAAGCGCCACCTGCTACGAAGAGTATAAGAATGAAGGCAGAGCACCGAGCTGGTGTGTGCATCGCACAGGCTGCAAGAGGAAGCGTGGCTGCCACTCGCTTGTTTTCGGATTCAAATTAGCAGTTGAAAACAGAAAATTCCACTTGCAGCTACTTGTGCTGCTACCTAGTTCTCTTCCAGCTTTCCCTGGAAAGAATTGTGCTGAGCATTATGCTTGGAGATGCAGAGATGACAGTGGTAGAGGCAGCGGAGAATGGAAATAGAGAGTGCAGCGGACAGTTTCTGGGGCTTTACGTGAGGCAACGGGGAAAGTGCAGTCCAGCAGTGGCTTTTCCTTCTGGAGCCTTTTTCTTTGGGAGCAGCTGCTGCAAGTGGGCAACGGAGCTGCGAGAGTGCATGATGTGACGGCACGTCTATGTGAGAAGGAAGCTGCCGAGCCGCAGTGTGTTGTGCTCAGTTTCAAGGCTGCTTGGAGCAGGGGGGGTACTTGAAGAACGCCTTCTTTCTGGACGTGTCCTTCTGGGTGTGCTCGAGCTGCATGGACTCTGCAGCACTGAAGGTGTAAGAAACTGCTTCTGGCCAGGTAGTGTCCAGGAGTGCAACGGCTGCTCCTTCCTTTCTGAAGCAGTCAGAGCATTCTTAGCTGAATGTGCTTGTGAAGAAGCTCTTGGCTGGACATTTGAAATTCGGTGCACTGAGTACATGAACCCGGTGCCCAGCTGCTTCGTTCTTCGCCTTCTGCGGTCGGGACAGAACTGAAGCCCAGCGTTGCCTTTGAGCTTTGCCGCTCTTCAGCGCGTACACTGCACGCATCCACAGTGTGCTCTGCAAGGATTTTCCTCTGCTCAACGTACAATCATTTGCTTGCTGTTTCACAGAGTCCAAACTGTCCATGTAGCTCTCGCTCAGTGAAATGCGTCAGGAGAGAAACACTTGCTGGAGTAGCTTTTCGCTGGCCAGGACTTTCAACACAGCACCACAATTCAGGTAAGAAGCAGGAGAAAGGAAGAACATCTTTTCGTCCTGGCACGTTCTTCTCTGTGAGACGACTATCCGCGTCTTCTCTCCCTGCAAGGCTCTAATGTGTGCGGTGGCACTTGGAACTGAGAAGGCAGGTGCAGAGAGCACCGCGATCTGACGGCGCTGTGCAGGCTGTAAAGGAAAGAGCACTGCCACTGGAATGTGGTGCAAATACAGGTTCCCACGCGTCGGGGGCAAGCTCTGGGTAAGGCGGTTGAACTAAAACTGTTCTCTGTGCCAGACGGAGCCGAGAATCTTTCCGTAAAGATGCTGGCTACAAAGCAAACAGAATGTGGTGCTACTTCAGCGCTAGAGAGAAATTGCATAGGCCAGGCGTGTTTCGGCAGAAGCAGCAGCCTGCAGCATTTCGCTGCCGGCACCGTGCTCTCTGGGCGACAAGTAGACGACGGTTCGTCTCCAGCAAAACGAAAGCGCCACCTGCTACGAACAGCATAAGAATGAAGGCAGAGCACCGAGCTGGTGTGTGCATCGCACAGGCTGCAAGAGGAAGCGTGGCTGCCACTCGCTTGTTTTCGGATTCAAATTAGCAGTTGAAAACAGAAAATTCCACTTGCAGCTACTTGTGCTGCTACCTAGTTCTCTTCCAGCTTTCCCTGGAAAGAATTGTGCCAGGGTTTATGCTTGGAGATGCAGAGATGACAGTGGTAGAGGCAGCAGAGAATGGAAATAGAGAGTGCAGCGGACAGTTTCTGGGGCTTTACGTGAGGCAACGGGGAAAGTGCAGTCCAGCAGTGGCTTTTCCTTCTGGAGCCTTTTTCTTTGGGAGCAGCTGCTGCAAGTGGGCAACGGAGCTGCGAGAGTGCATGATGTGACGGCACGTCTATGTGAGAAGGAAGCTGCCGAGCCGCAGTGTGTTGTGCTCAGTTTCAAGGCTGCTTGGAGCAGGGGGGGTACTTGAAGAACGCCTTCTTTCTGGACGTGTCCTTCTGGGTGTGCTCGAGCTGCATGGACTCTGCAGCACTGAAGGTGTAAGAAACTGCTTCTGGCCAGGTAGTGTCCAGGAGTGCAACGGCTGCTCCTTCCTTTCTGAAGCAGTCAGAGCATTCTTAGCTGAATGTGCTTGTGAAGAAGCTCTTGGCTGGACATTTGAAATTCGGTGCACTGAGTACATGAACCCGGTGCCCAGCTGCTTCGTTCTTCGCCTTCTGCGGTCGGGACAGAACTGAAGCCCAGCGTTGCCTTTGAGCTTTGCCGCTCTTCAGCGCGTACACTGCACGCATCCACTGTGTGCTCTGCAAGGATTTTCCTCTGCTCTCGCTCAGCGAAATGAATCAGAAGAGAAACACTGGATGGATTAGCCTTTCGCTGGCCAAGGCTCACAGTACAGCACCACACTCTGGGTGACGAGGAGAACAAAGGAAGAACATCTTTTCGCCCTGCCACGGTCTTCTCTGCGAGACGACTTCCCGCGTCTCTCTCCCTGCAAGGCTCGAATGTGCGCGATGGTACTTGGAACTGAGAAGGCAGGAGCAGAGAGCACCGCGACCTGACGGCGCTGTGCAGGCTGCAAAGGAAAGAGGACTGCCACGGGAATGTGGTGCAAATACAGGTTCCCACGCGTCGGGGACAAGCTCTGGGTAAGGCGGTTGAACTAAAACTGTTCTCTGTGCCAGACGGAGCCGAGAATCTTTCCGTAAAGATGCTGGCTACAAAGCAAACAGAATGTGGTGCTACTTCAGCGCTAGAGAGAAATTGCATCGCCCAGGCGTGTTTCGGCAGAAGCAGCAGCCTGCAGCATTTCGCTGCCGGCACCGTGCTCTCTGGGCGACAAGTAGACGACGCTTCGTCTCCAGCAAAACGAAAGCGCCACCTGCTACGAAGAGTATAAGAATGAAGGCAGAGCACCGAGCTGGTGTGTGCATCGCACAGGCTGCAAGAGGAAGCGTGGCTGCCACTCGCTTGTTTTCGGATTCAAATTAGCAGTTGAAAACAGAAAATTCCACTTGCAGCTACTTGTGCTGCTACCTAGTTCTCTTCCAGCTTTCCCTGGAAAGAATTGTGCTGAGCATTATGCTTGGAGATGCAGAGATGACAGTGGTAGAGGCAGCGGAGAATGGAAATAGAGAGTGCAGCGGACAGTTTCTGGGGCTTTACGTGAGGCAACGGGGAAAGTGCAGTCCAGCAGTGGCTTTTCCTTCTGGAGCCTTTTTCTTTGGGAGCAGCTGCTGCAAGTGGGCAACGGAGCTGCGAGAGTGCATGATGTGACGGCACGTCTATGTGAGAAGGAAGCTGCCGAGCCGCAGTGTGTTGTGCTCAGTTTCAAGGCTGCTTGGAGCAGGGGGGGTACTTGAAGAACGCCTTCTTTCTGGACGTGTCCTTCTGGGTGTGCTCGAGCTGCATGGACTCTGCAGCACTGAAGGTGTAAGAAACTGCTTCTGGCCAGGTAGTGTCCAGGAGTGCAACGGCTGCTCCTTCCTTTCTGAAGCAGTCAGAGCATTCTTAGCTGAATGTGCTTGTGAAGAAGCTCTTGGCTGGACATTTGAAATTCGGTGCACTGAGTACATGAACCCGGTGCCCAGCTGCTTCGTTCTTCGCCTTCTGCGGTCGGGACAGAACTGAAGCCCAGCGTTGCCTTTGAGCTTTGCCGCTCTTCAGCGCGTACACTGCACGCATCCACAGTGTGCTCTGCAAGGATTTTCCTCTGCTCAACGTACAATCATTTGCTTGCTGTTTCACAGAGTCCAAACTGTCCATGTAGCTCTCGCTCAGTGAAATGCGTCAGGAGAGAAACACTTGCTGGAGTAGCTTTTCGCTGGCCAGGACTTTCAACACAGCACCACAATTCAGGTAAGAAGCAGGAGAAAGGAAGAACATCTTTTCGTCCTGGCACGTTCTTCTCTGTGAGACGACTATCCGCGTCTTCTCTCCCTGCAAGGCTCTAATGTGTGCGGTGGCACTTGGAACTGAGAAGGCAGGTGCAGAGAGCACCGCGATCTGACGGCGCTGTGCAGGCTGTAAAGGAAAGAGCACTGCCACTGGAATGTGGTGCAAATACAGGTTCCCACGCGTCGGGGGCAAGCTCTGGGTAAGGCGGTTGAACTAAAACTGTTCTCTGTGCCAGACGGAGCCGAGAATCTTTCCGTAAAGATGCTGGCTACAAAGCAAACAGAATGTGGTGCTACTTCAGCGCTAGAGAGAAATTGCATAGGCCAGGCGTGTTTCGGCAGAAGCAGCAGCCTGCAGCATTTCGCTGCCGGCACCGTGCTCTCTGGGCGACAAGTAGACGACGCTTCGTCTCCAGCAAAACGAAAGCGCCACCTGCTACGAAGAGTATAAGAATGAAGGCAGAGCACCGAGCTGGTGTGTGCATCGCACAGGCTGCAAGAGGAAGCGTGGCTGCCACTCGCTTGTTTTCGGATTCAAATTAGCAGTTGAAAACAGAAAATTCCACTTGCAGCTACTTGTGCTGCTACCTAGTTCTCTTCCAGCTTTCCCTGGAAAGAATTGTGCCAGGGTTTATGCTTGGAGATGCAGAGATGACAGTGGTAGAGGCAGCAGAGAATGGAAATAGAGAGTGCAGCGGACAGTTTCTGGGGCTTTACGTGAGGCAACGGGGAAAGTGCAGTCCAGCAGTGGCTTTTCCTTCTGGAGCCTTTTTCTTTGGGAGCAGCTGCTGCAAGTGGGCAACGGAGCTGCGAGAGTGCATGATGTGACGGCACGTCTATGTGAGAAGGAAGCTGCCGAGCCGCAGTGTGTTGTGCTCAGTTTCAAGGCTGCTTGGAGCAGGGGGGGTACTTGAAGAACGCCTTCTTTCTGGACGTGTCCTTCTGGGTGTGCTCGAGCTGCATGGACTCTGCAGCACTGAAGGTGTAAGAAACTGCTTCTGGCCAGGTAGTGTCCAGGAGTGCAACGGCTGCTCCTTCCTTTCTGAAGCAGTCAGAGCATTCTTAGCTGAATGTGCTTGTGAAGAAGCTCTTGGCTGGACATTTGAAATTCGGTGCACTGAGTACATGAACCCGGTGCCCAGCTGCTTCGTTCTTCGCCTTCTGCGGTCGGGACAGAACTGAAGCCCAGCGATGACTTTAACCGTGCAGCTCTTCAGCGTGTGTACTGCACGCATCCACAGTGTGCTCTGCAAGGATTTTCCTCTGCTCTCGCTCAGCGAAATGAATCAGAAGAGAAACACTGGATGGATTAGCCTTTCGCTGGCCAAGGCTCACAGTACAGCACCACACTCTGGGTGACGAGGAGAACAAAGGAAGAACATCTTTTCGCCCTGCCACGGTCTTCTCTGCGAGACGACTTCCCGCGTCTCTCTCCCTGCAAGGCTCGAATGTGCGCGATGGTACTTGGAACTGAGAAGGCACGTGCAGAGAGCACCGCGACCTGACGGCGCTGTGCAGGCTGCGAAGGAAAGAGGACTGCCACTGGAATGTGCTGCAAATACAGGTTCCCACGCGTCGGGGACAAGCTCTGGGTAAGGCGGTTGAACTAAAACTGTTCTCTGTGCCAGACGGAGCCGAGAATCTTTCCGTAAAGATGCTGGCTACAAAGCAAACAGAATGTGGTGCTACTTCAGCGCTAGAGAGAAATTGCATCGCCCAGGCGTGTTTCGGCAGAAGCAGCAGCCTGCAGCATTTCGCTGCCGGCACCGTGCTCTCTGGGCGACAAGTAGACGACGCTTCGTCTCCAGCAAAACGAAAGCGCCACCTGCTACGAAGAGTATAAGAATGAAGGCAGAGCACCGAGCTGGTGTGTGCATCGCACAGGCTGCAAGAGGAAGCGTGGCTGCCACTCGCTTGTTTTCGGATTCAAATTAGCAGTTGAAAACAGAAAATTCCACTTGCAGCTACTTGTGCTGCTACCTAGTTCTCTTCCAGCTTTCCCTGGAAAGAATTGTGCTGAGCATTATGCTTGGAGATGCAGAGATGACAGTGGTAGAGGCAGCGGAGAATGGAAATAGAGAGTGCAGCGGACAGTTTCTGGGGCTTTACGTGAGGCAACGGGGAAAGTGCAGTCCAGCAGTGGCTTTTCCTTCTGGAGCCTTTTTCTTTGGGAGCAGCTGCTGCAAGTGGGCAACGGAGCTGCGAGAGTGCATGATGTGACGGCACGTCTATGTGAGAAGGAAGCTGCCGAGCCGCAGTGTGTTGTGCTCAGTTTCAAGGCTGCTTGGAGCAGGGGGGGTACTTGAAGAACGCCTTCTTTCTGGACGTGTCCTTCTGGGTGTGCTCGAGCTGCATGGACTCTGCAGCACTGAAGGTGTAAGAAACTGCTTCTGGCCAGGTAGTGTCCAGGAGTGCAACGGCTGCTCCTTCCTTTCTGAAGCAGTCAGAGCATTCTTAGCTGAATGTGCTTGTGAAGAAGCTCTTGGCTGGACATTTGAAATTCGGTGCACTGAGTACATGAACCCGGTGCCCAGCTGCTTCGTTCTTCGCCTTCTGCGGTCGGGACAGAACTGAAGCCCAGCGTTGCCTTTGAGCTTTGCCGCTCTTCAGCGCGTACACTGCACGCATCCACTGTGTGCTCTGCAAGGATTTTCCTCTGCTCTCGCTCAGCGAAATGAATCAGAAGAGAAACACTGGATGGATTAGCCTTTCGCTGGCCAAGGCTCACAGTACAGCACCACACTCTGGGTGACGAGGAGAACAAAGGAAGAACATCTTTTCGCCCTGCCACGGTCTTCTCTGCGAGACGACTTCCCGCGTCTCTCTCCCTGCAAGGCTCGAATGTGCGCGATGGTACTTGGAACTGAGAAGGCAGGAGCAGAGAGCACCGCGACCTGACGGCGCTGTGCAGGCTGCAAAGGAAAGAGGACTGCCACGGGAATGTGCTGCAAATACAGGTTCCCACGCGTCGGGGACAAGCTCTGGGTAAGGCGGTTGAACTAAAACTGTTCTCTGTGCCAGACGGAGCCGAGAATCTTTCCGTAAAGATGCTGGCTACAAAGCAAACAGAATGTGGTGCTACTTCAGCGCTAGAGAGAAATTGCATCGCCCAGGCGTGTTTCGGCAGAAGCAGCAGCCTGCAGCATTTCGCTGCCGGCACCGTGCTCTCTGGGCGACAAGTAGACGACGGTTCGTCTCCAGCAAAACGAAAGCGCCACCTGCTACGAAGAGTATAAGAATGAAGGCAGAGCACCGAGCTGGTGTGTGCATCGCACAGGCTGCAAGAGGAAGCGTGGCTGCCACTCGCTTGTTTTCGGATTCAAATTAGCAGTTGAAAACAGAAAATTCCACTTGCAGCTACTTGTGCTGCTACCTAGTTCTCTTCCAGCTTTCCCTGGAAAGAATTGTGCTGAGCATTATGCTTGGAGATGCAGAGATGACAGTGGTAGAGGCAGCGGAGAATGGAAATAGAGAGTGCAGCGGACAGTTTCTGGGGCTTTACGTGAGGCAACGGGGAAAGTGCAGTCCAGCAGTGGCTTTTCCTTCTGGAGCCTTTTTCTTTGGGAGCAGCTGCTGCAAGTGGGCAACGGAGCTGCGAGAGTGCATGATGTGACGGCACGTCTATGTGAGAAGGAAGCTGCCGAGCCGCAGTGTGTTGTGCTCAGTTTCAAGGCTGCTTGGAGCAGGGGGGGTACTTGAAGAACGCCTTCTTTCTGGACGTGTCCTTCTGGGTGTGCTCGAGCTGCATGGACTCTGCAGCACTGAAGGTGTAAGAAACTGCTTCTGGCCAGGTAGTGTCCAGGAGTGCAACGGCTGCTCCTTCCTTTCTGAAGCAGTCAGAGCATTCTTAGCTGAATGTGCTTGTGAAGAAGCTCTTGGCTGGACATTTGAAATTCGGTGCACTGAGTACATGAACCCGGTGCCCAGCTGCTTCGTTCTTCGCCTTCTGCGGTCGGGACAGAACTGAAGCCCAGCGTTGCCTTTGAGCTTTGCCGCTCTTCAGCGCGTACACTGCACGCATCCACAGTGTGCTCTGCAAGGATTTTCCTCTGCTCAACGTACAATCATTTGCTTGCTGTTTCACAGAGTCCAAACTGTCCATGTAGCTCTCGCTCAGTGAAATGCGTCAGGAGAGAAACACTTGCTGGAGTAGCTTTTCGCTGGCCAGGACTTTCAACACAGCACCACAATTCAGGTAAGAAGCAGGAGAAAGGAAGAACATCTTTTCGTCCTGGCACGTTCTTCTCTGTGAGACGACTATCCGCGTCTTCTCTCCCTGCAAGGCTCTAATGTGTGCGGTGGCACTTGGAACTGAGAAGGCAGGTGCAGAGAGCACCGCGATCTGACGGCGCTGTGCAGGCTGTAAAGGAAAGAGCACTGCCACTGGAATGTGGTGCAAATACAGGTTCCCACGCGTCGGGGGCAAGCTCTGGGTAAGGCGGTTGAACTAAAACTGTTCTCTGTGCCAGACGGAGCCGAGAATCTTTCCGTAAAGATGCTGGCTACAAAGCAAACAGAATGTGGTGCTACTTCAGCGCTAGAGAGAAATTGCATAGGCCAGGCGTGTTTCGGCAGAAGCAGCAGCCTGCAGCATTTCGCTGCCGGCACCGTGCTCTCTGGGCGACAAGTAGACGACGCTTCGTCTCCAGCAAAACGAAAGCGCCACCTGCTACGAAGAGTATAAGAATGAAGGCAGAGCACCGAGCTGGTGTGTGCATCGCACAGGCTGCAAGAGGAAGCGTGGCTGCCACTCGCTTGTTTTCGGATTCAAATTAGCAGTTGAAAACAGAAAATTCCACTTGCAGCTACTTGTGCTGCTACCTACTTCTCTTCCAGCTTTCCCTGGAAAGAATTGTGCCAGGGTTTATGCTTGGAGATGCAGAGATGACAGTGGTAGAGGCAGCAGAGAATGGAAATAGAGAGTGCAGCGGACAGTTTCTGGGGCTTTACGTGAGGCAACGGGGAAAGTGCAGTCCAGCAGTGGCTTTTCCTTCTGGAGCCTTTTTCTTTGGGAGCAGCTGCTGCAAGTGGGCAACGGAGCTGCGAGAGTGCATGATGTGACGGCACGTCTATGTGAGAAGGAAGCTGCCGAGCCGCAGTGTGTTGTGCTCAGTTTCAAGGCTGCTTGGAGCAGGGGGGGTACTTGAAGAACGCCTTCTTTCTGGACGTGTCCTTCTGGGTGTGCTCGAGCTGCATGGACTCTGCAGCACTGAAGGTGTAAGAAACTGCTTCTGGCCAGGTAGTGTCCAGGAGTGCAACGGCTGCTCCTTCCTTTCTGAAGCAGTCAGAGCATTCTTAGCTGAATGTGCTTGTGAAGAAGCTCTTGGCTGGACATTTGAAATTCGGTGCACTGAGTACATGAACCCGGTGCCCAGCTGCTTCGTTCTTCGCCTTCTGCGGTCGGGACAGAACTGAAGCCCAGCGATGACTTTAACCGTGCAGCTCTTCAGCGTGTGTACTGCACGCATCCACAGTGTGCTCTGCAAGGATTTTCCTCTGCTCTCGCTCAGCGAAATGAATCAGAAGAGAAACACTGGATGGATTAGCCTTTCGCTGGCCAAGGCTCACAGTACAGCACCACACTCTGGGTGACGAGGAGAACAAAGGAAGAACATCTTTTCGCCCTGCCACGGTCTTCTCTGCGAGACGACTTCCCGCGTCTCTCTCCCTGCAAGGCTCGAATGTGCGCGATGGTACTTGGAACTGAGAAGGCACGTGCAGAGAGCACCGCGACCTGACGGCGCTGTGCAGGCTGCGAAGGAAAGAGGACTGCCACTGGAATGTGCTGCAAATACAGGTTCCCACGCGTCGGGGACAAGCTCTGGGTAAGGCGGTTGAACTAAAACTGTTCTCTGTGCCAGACGGAGCCGAGAATCTTTCCGTAAAGATGCTGGCTACAAAGCAAACAGAATGTGGTGCTACTTCAGCGCTAGAGAGAAATTGCATCGCCCAGGCGTGTTTCGGCAGAAGCAGCAGCCTGCAGCATTTCGCTGCCGGCACCGTGCTCTCTGGGCGACAAGTAGACGACGCTTCGTCTCCAGCAAAACGAAAGCGCCACCTGCTACGAAGAGTATAAGAATGAAGGCAGAGCACCGAGCTGGTGTGTGCATCGCACAGGCTGCAAGAGGAAGCGTGGCTGCCACTCGCTTGTTTTCGGATTCAAATTAGCAGTTGAAAACAGAAAATTCCACTTGCAGCTACTTGTGCTGCTACCTAGTTCTCTTCCAGCTTTCCCTGGAAAGAATTGTGCTGAGCATTATGCTTGGAGATGCAGAGATGACAGTGGTAGAGGCAGCGGAGAATGGAAATAGAGAGTGCAGCGGACAGTTTCTGGGGCTTTACGTGAGGCAACGGGGAAAGTGCAGTCCAGCAGTGGCTTTTCCTTCTGGAGCCTTTTTCTTTGGGAGCAGCTGCTGCAAGTGGGCAACGGAGCTGCGAGAGTGCATGATGTGACGGCACGTCTATGTGAGAAGGAAGCTGCCGAGCCGCAGTGTGTTGTGCTCAGTTTCAAGGCTGCTTGGAGCAGGGGGGGTACTTGAAGAACGCCTTCTTTCTGGACGTGTCCTTCTGGGTGTGCTCGAGCTGCATGGACTCTGCAGCACTGAAGGTGTAAGAAACTGCTTCTGGCCAGGTAGTGTCCAGGAGTGCAACGGCTGCTCCTTCCTTTCTGAAGCAGTCAGAGCATTCTTAGCTGAATGTGCTTGTGAAGAAGCTCTTGGCTGGACATTTGAAATTCGGTGCACTGAGTACATGAACCCGGTGCCCAGCTGCTTCGTTCTTCGCCTTCTGCGGTCGGGACAGAACTGAAGCCCAGCGTTGCCTTTGAGCTTTGCCGCTCTTCAGCGCGTACACTGCACGCATCCACAGTGTGCTCTGCAAGGATTTTCCTCTGCTCAACGTACAATCATTTGCTTGCTGTTTCACAGAGTCCAAACTGTCCATGTAGCTCTCGCTCAGTGAAATGCGTCAGGAGAGAAACACTTGCTGGAGTAGCTTTTCGCTGGCCAGGACTTTCAACACAGCACCACAATTCAGGTAAGAAGCAGGAGAAAGGAAGAACATCTTTTCGTCCTGGCACGTTCTTCTCTGTGAGACGACTATCCGCGTCTTCTCTCCCTGCAAGGCTCTAATGTGTGCGGTGGCACTTGGAACTGAGAAGGCAGGTGCAGAGAGCACCGCGATCTGACGGCGCTGTGCAGGCTGTAAAGGAAAGAGCACTGCCACTGGAATGTGGTGCAAATACAGGTTCCCACGCGTCGGGGGCAAGCTCTGGGTAAGGCGGTTGAACTAAAACTGTTCTCTGTGCCAGACGGAGCCGAGAATCTTTCCGTAAAGATGCTGGCTACAAAGCAAACAGAATGTGGTGCTACTTCAGCGCTAGAGAGAAATTGCATCGCCCAGGCGTGTTTCGGCAGAAGCAGCAGCCTGCAGCATTTCGCTGCCGGCACCGTGCTCTCTGGGCGACAAGTAGACGACGCTTCGTCTCCAGCAAAACGAAAGCGCCACCTGCTACGAAGAGTATAAGAATGAAGGCAGAGCACCGAGCTGGTGTGTGCATCGCACAGGCTGCAAGAGGAAGCGTGGCTGCCACTCGCTTGTTTTCGGATTCAAATTAGCAGTTGAAAACAGAAAATTCCACTTGCAGCTACTTGTGCTGCTACCTAGTTCTCTTCCAGCTTTCCCTGGAAAGAATTGTGCTGAGCATTATGCTTGGAGATGCAGAGATGACAGTGGTAGAGGCAGCGGAGAATGGAAATAGAGAGTGCAGCGGACAGTTTCTGGGGCTTTACGTGAGGCAACGGGGAAAGTGCAGTCCAGCAGTGGCTTTTCCTTCTGGAGCCTTTTTCTTTGGGAGCAGCTGCTGCAAGTGGGCAACGGAGCTGCGAGAGTGCATGATGTGACGGCACGTCTATGTGAGAAGGAAGCTGCCGAGCCGCAGTGTGTTGTGCTCAGTTTCAAGGCTGCTTGGAGCAGGGGGGGTACTTGAAGAACGCCTTCTTTCTGGACGTGTCCTTCTGGGTGTGCTCGAGCTGCATGGACTCTGCAGCACTGAAGGTGTAAGAAACTGCTTCTGGCCAGGTAGTGTCCAGGAGTGCAACGGCTGCTCCTTCCTTTCTGAAGCAGTCAGAGCATTCTTAGCTGAATGTGCTTGTGAAGAAGCTCTTGGCTGGACATTTGAAATTCGGTGCACTGAGTACATGAACCCGGTGCCCAGCTGCTTCGTTCTTCGCCTTCTGCGGTCGGGACAGAACTGAAGCCCAGCGTTGCCTTTGAGCTTTGCCGCTCTTCAGCGCGTACACTGCACGCATCCACTGTGTGCTCTGCAAGGATTTTCCTCTGCTCAACGTACAATCATTTGCTTGCTGTTTCACAGAGTCCAAACTGTCCATGTAGCTCTCGCTCAGTGAAATGCGTCAGGAGAGAAACACTTGCTGGAGTAGCTTTTCGCTGGCCAGGACTTTCAACACAGCACCACAATTCAGGTAAGAAGCAGGAGAAAGGAAGAACATCTTTTCGTCCTGGCACGTTCTTCTCTGTGAGACGACTATCCGCGTCTTCTCTCCCTGCAAGGCTCTAATGTGTGCGGTGGCACTTGGAACTGAGAAGGCAGGTGCAGAGAGCACCGCGATCTGACGGCGCTGTGCAGGCTGTAAAGGAAAGAGCACTGCCACTGGAATGTGGTGCAAATACAGGTTCCCACGCGTCGGGGGCAAGCTCTGGGTAAGGCGGTTGAACTAAAACTGTTCTCTGTGCCAGACGGAGCCGAGAATCTTTCCGTAAAGATGCTGGCTACAAAGCAAACAGAATGTGGTGCTACTTCAGCGCTAGAGAGAAATTGCATAGGCCAGGCGTGTTTCGGCAGAAGCAGCAGCCTGCAGCATTTCGCTGCCGGCACCGTGCTCTCTGGGCGACAAGTAGACGACGGTTCGTCTCCAGCAAAACGAAAGCGCCACCTGCTACGAACAGCATAAGAATGAAGGCAGAGCACCGAGCTGGTGTGTGCATCGCACAGGCTGCAAGAGGAAGCGTGGCTGCCACTCGCTTGTTTTCGGATTCAAATTAGCAGTTGAAAACAGAAAATTCCACTTGCAGCTACTTGTGCTGCTACCTAGTTCTCTTCCAGCTTTCCCTGGAAAGAATTGTGCCAGGGTTTATGCTTGGAGATGCAGAGATGACAGTGGTAGAGGCAGCGGAGAATGGAAATAGAGAGTGCAGCGGACAGTTTCTGGGGCTTTACGTGAGGCAACGGGGAAAGTGCAGTCCAGCAGTGGCTTTTCCTTCTGGAGCCTTTTTCTTTGGGAGCAGCTGCTGCAAGTGGGCAACGGAGCTGCGAGAGTGCATGATGTGACGGCACGTCTATGTGAGAAGGAAGCTGCCGAGCCGCAGTGTGTTGTGCTCAGTTTCAAGGCTGCTTGGAGCAGGGGGGGTACTTGAAGAACGCCTTCTTTCTGGACGTGTCCTTCTGGGTGTGCTCGAGCTGCATGGACTCTGCAGCACTGAAGGTGTAAGAAACTGCTTCTGGCCAGGTAGTGTCCAGGAGTGCAACGGCTGCTCCTTCCTTTCTGAAGCAGTCAGAGCATTCTTAGCTGAATGTGCTTGTGAAGAAGCTCTTGGCTGGACATTTGAAATTCGGTGCACTGAGTACATGAACCCGGTGCCCAGCTGCTTCGTTCTTCGCCTTCTGCGGTCGGGACAGAACTGAAGCCCAGCGATGACTTTAACCGTGCAGCTCTTCAGCGTGTGTACTGCACGCATCCACAGTGTGCTCTGCAAGGATTTTCCTCTGCTCTCGCTCAGCGAAATGAATCAGAAGAGAAACACTGGATGGATTAGCCTTTCGCTGGCCAAGGCTCACAGTACAGCACCACACTCTGGGTGACGAGGAGAACAAAGGAAGAACATCTTTTCGCCCTGCCACGGTCTTCTCTGCGAGACGACTTCCCGCGTCTCTCTCCCTGCAAGGCTCGAATGTGCGCGATGGTACTTGGAACTGAGAAGGCAGGTGCAGAGAGCACCGCGACCTGACGGCGCTGTGCAGGCTGCGAAGGAAAGAGGACTGCCACTGGAATGTGCTGCAAATACAGGTTCCCACGCGTCGGGGACAAGCTCTGGGTAAGGCGCTTGAACTAAAACTGTTCTCTGTGCCAGACGGAGCCGAGAATCTTTCCGTAAAGATGCTGGCTACAAAGCAAACAGAATGTGGTGCTACTTCAGCGCTAGAGAGAAATTGCATCGCCCAGGCGTGTTTCGGCAGAAGCAGCAGCCTGCAGCATTTCGCTGCCGGCACCGTGCTCTCTGGGCGACAAGTAGACGACGCTTCGTCTCCAGCAAAACGAAAGCGCCACCTGCTACGAAGAGTATAAGAATGAAGGCAGAGCACCGAGCTGGTGTGTGCATCGCACAGGCTGCAAGAGGAAGCGTGGCTGCCACTCGCTTGTTTTCGGATTCAAATTAGCAGTTGAAAACAGAAAATTCCACTTGCAGCTACTTGTGCTGCTACCTAGTTCTCTTCCAGCTTTCCCTGGAAAGAATTGTGCTGAGCATTATGCTTGGAGATGCAGAGATGACAGTGGTAGAGGCAGCGGAGAATGGAAATAGAGAGTGCAGCGGACAGTTTCTGGGGCTTTACGTGAGGCAACGGGGAAAGTGCAGTCCAGCAGTGGCTTTTCCTTCTGGAGCCTTTTTCTTTGGGAGCAGCTGCTGCAAGTGGGCAACGGAGCTGCGAGAGTGCATGATGTGACGGCACGTCTATGTGAGAAGGAAGCTGCCGAGCCGCAGTGTGTTGTGCTCAGTTTCAAGGCTGCTTGGAGCAGGGGGGGTACTTGAAGAACGCCTTCTTTCTGGACGTGTCCTTCTGGGTGTGCTCGAGCTGCATGGACTCTGCAGCACTGAAGGTGTAAGAAACTGCTTCTGGCCAGGTAGTGTCCAGGAGTGCAACGGCTGCTCCTTCCTTTCTGAAGCAGTCAGAGCATTCTTAGCTGAATGTGCTTGTGAAGAAGCTCTTGGCTGGACATTTGAAATTCGGTGCACTGAGTACATGAACCCGGTGCCCAGCTGCTTCGTTCTTCGCCTTCTGCGGTCGGGACAGAACTGAAGCCCAGCGTTGCCTTTGAGCTTTGCCGCTCTTCAGCGCGTACACTGCACGCATCCACAGTGTGCTCTGCAAGGATTTTCCTCTGCTCAACGTACAATCATTTGCTTGCTGTTTCACAGAGTCCAAACTGTCCATGTAGCTCTCGCTCAGTGAAATGCGTCAGGAGAGAAACACTTGCTGGAGTAGCTTTTCGCTGGCCAGGACTTTCAACACAGCACCACAATTCAGGTAAGAAGCAGGAGAAAGGAAGAACATCTTTTCGTCCTGGCACGTTCTTCTCTGTGAGACGACTATCCGCGTCTTCTCTCCCTGCAAGGCTCTAATGTGTGCGGTGGCACTTGGAACTGAGAAGGCAGGTGCAGAGAGCACCGCGATCTGACGGCGCTGTGCAGGCTGTAAAGGAAAGAGCACTGCCACTGGAATGTGGTGCAAATACAGGTTCCCACGCGTCGGGGGCAAGCTCTGGGTAAGGCGGTTGAACTAAAACTGTTCTCTGTGCCAGACGGAGCCGAGAATCTTTCCGTAAAGATGCTGGCTACAAAGCAAACAGAATGTGGTGCTACTTCAGCGCTAGAGAGAAATTGCATAGGCCAGGCGTGTTTCGGCAGAAGCAGCAGCCTGCAGCATTTCGCTGCCGGCACCGTGCTCTCTGGGCGACAAGTAGACGACGCTTCGTCTCCAGCAAAACGAAAGCGCCACCTGCTACGAACAGCATAAGAATGAAGGCAGAGCACCGAGCTGGTGTGTGCATCGCACAGGCTGCAAGAGGAAGCGTGGCTGCCACTCGCTTGTTTTCGGATTCAAATTAGCAGTTGAAAACAGAAAATTCCACTTGCAGCTACTTGTGCTGCTACCTAGTTCTCTTCCAGCTTTCCCTGGAAAGAATTGTGCTGAGCATTATGCTTGGAGATGCAGAGATGACAGTGGTAGAGGCAGCGGAGAATGGAAATAGAGAGTGCAGCGGACAGTTTCTGGGGCTTTACGTGAGGCAACGGGGAAAGTGCAGTCCAGCAGTGGCTTTTCCTTCTGGAGCCTTTTTCTTTGGGAGCAGCTGCTGCAAGTGGGCAACGGAGCTGCGAGAGTGCATGATGTGACGGCACGTCTATGTGAGAAGGAAGCTGCCGAGCCGCAGTGTGTTGTGCTCAGTTTCAAGGCTGCTTGGAGCAGGGGGGGTACTTGAAGAACGCCTTCTTTCTGGACGTGTCCTTCTGGGTGTGCTCGAGCTGCATGGACTCTGCAGCACTGAAGGTGTAAGAAACTGCTTCTGGCCAGGTAGTGTCCAGGAGTGCAACGGCTGCTCCTTCCTTTCTGAAGCAGTCAGAGCATTCTTAGCTGAATGTGCTTGTGAAGAAGCTCTTGGCTGGACATTTGAAATTCGGTGCACTGAGTACATGAACCCGGTGCCCAGCTGCTTCGTTCTTCGCCTTCTGCGGTCGGGACAGAACTGAAGCCCAGCGTTGCCTTTGAGCTTTGCCGCTCTTCAGCGCGTACACTGCACGCATCCACAGTGTGCTCTGCAAGGATTTTCCTCTGCTCAACGTACAATCATTTGCTTGCTGTTTCACAGAGTCCAAACTGTCCATGTAGCTCTCGCTCAGTGAAATGCGTCAGGAGAGAAACACTTGCTGGAGTAGCTTTTCGCTGGCCAGGACTTTCAACACAGCACCACAATTCAGGTAAGAAGCAGGAGAAAGGAAGAACATCTTTTCGTCCTGGCACGTTCTTCTCTGTGAGACGACTATCCGCGTCTTCTCTCCCTGCAAGGCTCTAATGTGTGCGGTGGCACTTGGAACTGAGAAGGCAGGTGCAGAGAGCACCGCGATCTGACGGCGCTGTGCAGGCTGTAAAGGAAAGAGCACTGCCACTGGAATGTGGTGCAAATACAGGTTCCCACGCGTCGGGGGCAAGCTCTGGGTAAGGCGGTTGAACTAAAACTGTTCTCTGTGCCAGACGGAGCCGAGAATCTTTCCGTAAAGATGCTGGCTACAAAGCAAACAGAATGTGGTGCTACTTCAGCGCTAGAGAGAAATTGCATAGGCCAGGCGTGTTTCGGCAGAAGCAGCAGCCTGCAGCATTTCGCTGCCGGCACCGTGCTCTCTGGGCGACAAGTAGACGACGCTTCGTCTCCAGCAAAACGAAAGCGCCACCTGCTACGAACAGCATAAGAATGAAGGCAGAGCACCGAGCTGGTGTGTGCATCGCACAGGCTGCAAGAGGAAGCGTGGCTGCCACTCGCTTGTTTTCGGATTCAAATTAGCAGTTGAAAACAGAAAATTCCACTTGCAGCTACTTGTGCTGCTACCTAGTTCTCTTCCAGCTTTCCCTGGAAAGAATTGTGCCAGGGTTTATGCTTGGAGATGCAGAGATGACAGTGGTAGAGGCAGCAGAGAATGGAAATAGAGAGTGCAGCGGACAGTTTCTGGGGCTTTACGTGAGGCAACGGGGAAAGTGCAGTCCAGCAGTGGCTTTTCCTTCTGGAGCCTTTTTCTTTGGGAGCAGCTGCTGCAAGTGGGCAACGGAGCTGCGAGAGTGCATGATGTGACGGCACGTCTATGTGAGAAGGAAGCTGCCGAGCCGCAGTGTGTTGTGCTCAGTTTCAAGGCTGCTTGGAGCAGGGGGGGTACTTGAAGAACGCCTTCTTTCTGGACGTGTCCTTCTGGGTGTGCTCGAGCTGCATGGACTCTGCAGCACTGAAGGTGTAAGAAACTGCTTCTGGCCAGGTAGTGTCCAGGAGTGCAACGGCTGCTCCTTCCTTTCTGAAGCAGTCAGAGCATTCTTAGCTGAATGTGCTTGTGAAGAAGCTCTTGGCTGGACATTTGAAATTCGGTGCACTGAGTACATGAACCCGGTGCCCAGCTGCTTCGTTCTTCGCCTTCTGCGGTCGGGACAGAACTGAAGCCCAGCGATGACTTTAACCGTGCAGCTCTTCAGCGTGTGTACTGCACGCATCCACAGTGTGCTCTGCAAGGATTTTCCTCTGCTCTCGCTCAGCGAAATGAATCAGAAGAGAAACACTGGATGGATTAGCCTTTCGCTGGCCAAGGCTCACAGTACAGCACCACACTCTGGGTGACGAGGAGAACAAAGGAAGAACATCTTTTCGCCCTGCCACGGTCTTCTCTGCGAGACGACTTCCCGCGTCTCTCTCCCTGCAAGGCTCGAATGTGCGCGATGGTACTTGGAACTGAGAAGGCAGGTGCAGAGAGCACCGCGACCTGACGGCGCTGTGCAGGCTGCGAAGGAAAGAGGACTGCCACTGGAATGTGCTGCAAATACAGGTTCCCACGCGTCGGGGACAAGCTCTGGGTAAGGCGCTTGAACTAAAACTGTTCTCTGTGCCAGACGGAGCCGAGAATCTTTCCGTAAAGATGCTGGCTACAAAGCAAACAGAATGTGGTGCTACTTCAGCGCTAGAGAGAAATTGCATCGCCCAGGCGTGTTTCGGCAGAAGCAGCAGCCTGCAGCATTTCGCTGCCGGCACCGTGCTCTCTGGGCGACAAGTAGACGACGCTTCGTCTCCAGCAAAACGAAAGCGCCACCTGCTACGAAGAGTATAAGAATGAAGGCAGAGCACCGAGCTGGTGTGTGCATCGCACAGGCTGCAAGAGGAAGCGTGGCTGCCACTCGCTTGTTTTCGGATTCAAATTAGCAGTTGAAAACAGAAAATTCCACTTGCAGCTACTTGTGCTGCTACCTAGTTCTCTTCCAGCTTTCCCTGGAAAGAATTGTGCTGAGCATTATGCTTGGAGATGCAGAGATGACAGTGGTAGAGGCAGCGGAGAATGGAAATAGAGAGTGCAGCGGACAGTTTCTGGGGCTTTACGTGAGGCAACGGGGAAAGTGCAGTCCAGCAGTGGCTTTTCCTTCTGGAGCCTTTTTCTTTGGGAGCAGCTGCTGCAAGTGGGCAACGGAGCTGCGAGAGTGCATGATGTGACGGCACGTCTATGTGAGAAGGAAGCTGCCGAGCCGCAGTGTGTTGTGCTCAGTTTCAAGGCTGCTTGGAGCAGGGGGGGTACTTGAAGAACGCCTTCTTTCTGGACGTGTCCTTCTGGGTGTGCTCGAGCTGCATGGACTCTGCAGCACTGAAGGTGTAAGAAACTGCTTCTGGCCAGGTAGTGTCCAGGAGTGCAACGGCTGCTCCTTCCTTTCTGAAGCAGTCAGAGCATTCTTAGCTGAATGTGCTTGTGAAGAAGCTCTTGGCTGGACATTTGAAATTCGGTGCACTGAGTACATGAACCCGGTGCCCAGCTGCTTCGTTCTTCGCCTTCTGCGGTCGGGACAGAACTGAAGCCCAGCGTTGCCTTTGAGCTTTGCCGCTCTTCAGCGCGTACACTGCACGCATCCACAGTGTGCTCTGCAAGGATTTTCCTCTGCTCAACGTACAATCATTTGCTTGCTGTTTCACAGAGTCCAAACTGTCCATGTAGCTCTCGCTCAGTGAAATGCGTCAGGAGAGAAACACTTGCTGGAGTAGCTTTTCGCTGGCCAGGACTTTCAACACAGCACCACAATTCAGGTAAGAAGCAGGAGAAAGGAAGAACATCTTTTCGTCCTGGCACGTTCTTCTCTGCGAGACGACTATCCGCGTCTTCTCTCCCTGCAAGGCTCTAATGTGTGCGGTGGCACTCGGAACTGAGAAGGCAGGTGCAGAGAGCACCGCGATCTGACGGCGCTGTGCAGGCTGTAAAGGAAAGAGCACTGCCACTGGAATGTGGTGCAAATACAGGTTCCCACGCGTCGGGGGCAAGCTCTGGGTAAGGCGGTTGAACTAAAACTGTTCTCTGTGCCAGACGGAGCCGAGAATCTTTCCGTAAAGATGCTGGCTACAAAGCAAACAGAATGTGGTGCTACTTCAGCGCTAGAGAGAAATTGCATCGCCCAGGCGTGTTTCGGCAGAAGCAGCAGCCTGCAGCATTTCGCTGCCGGCACCGTGCTCTCTGGGCGACAAGTAGACGACGCTTCGTCTCCAGCAAAACGAAAGCGCCACCTGCTACGAAGAGTATAAGAATGAAGGCAGAGCACCGAGCTGGTGTGTGCATCGCACAGGCTGCAAGAGGAAGCGTGGCTGCCACTCGCTTGTTTTCGGATTCAAATTAGCAGTTGAAAACAGAAAATTCCACTTGCAGCTACTTGTGCTGCTACCTAGTTCTCTTCCAGCTTTCCCTGGAAAGAATTGTGCTGAGCATTATGCTTGGAGATGCAGAGATGACAGTGGTAGAGGCAGCGGAGAATGGAAATAGAGAGTGCAGCGGACAGTTTCTGGGGCTTTACGTGAGGCAACGGGGAAAGTGCAGTCCAGCAGTGGCTTTTCCTTCTGGAGCCTTTTTCTTTGGGAGCAGCTGCTGCAAGTGGGCAACGGAGCTGCGAGAGTGCATGATGTGACGGCACGTCTATGTGAGAAGGAAGCTGCCGAGCCGCAGTGTGTTGTGCTCAGTTTCAAGGCTGCTTGGAGCAGGGGGGGTACTTGAAGAACGCCTTCTTTCTGGACGTGTCCTTCTGGGTGTGCTCGAGCTGCATGGACTCTGCAGCACTGAAGGTGTAAGAAACTGCTTCTGGCCAGGTAGTGTCCAGGAGTGCAACGGCTGCTCCTTCCTTTCTGAAGCAGTCAGAGCATTCTTAGCTGAATGTGCTTGTGAAGAAGCTCTTGGCTGGACATTTGAAATTCGGTGCACTGAGTACATGAACCCGGTGCCCAGCTGCTTCGTTCTTCGCCTTCTGCGGTCGGGACAGAACTGAAGCCCAGCGTTGCCTTTGAGCTTTGCCGCTCTTCAGCGCGTACACTGCACGCATCCACAGTGTGCTCTGCAAGGATTTTCCTCTGCTCAACGTACAATCATTTGCTTGCTGTTTCACAGAGTCCAAACTGTCCATGTAGCTCTCGCTCAGTGAAATGCGTCAGGAGAGAAACACTTGCTGGAGTAGCTTTTCGCTGGCCAGGACTTTCAACACAGCACCACAATTCAGGTAAGAAGCAGGAGAAAGGAAGAACATCTTTTCGTCCTGGCACGTTCTTCTCTGTGAGACGACTATCCGCGTCTTCTCTCCCTGCAAGGCTCTAATGTGTGCGGTGGCACTTGGAACTGAGAAGGCAGGTGCAGAGAGCACCGCGATCTGACGGCGCTGTGCAGGCTGTAAAGGAAAGAGCACTGCCACTGGAATGTGGTGCAAATACAGGTTCCCACGCGTCGGGGGCAAGCTCTGGGTAAGGCGGTTGAACTAAAACTGTTCTCTGTGCCAGACGGAGCTGAGAATCTTTCCGTAAAGATGCTGGCTACAAAGCAAACAGAATGTGGTGCTACTTCAGCGCTAGAGAGAAATTGCATCGCCCAGGCGTGTTTCGGCAGAAGCAGCAGCCTGCAGCATTTCGCTGCCGGCACCGTGCTCTCTGGGCGACAAGTAGACGACGCTTCGTCTCCAGCAAAACGAAAGCGCCACCTGCTACGAACAGCATAAGAATGAAGGCAGAGCACCGAGCTGGTGTGTGCATCGCACAGGCTGCAAGAGGAAGCGTGGCTGCCACTCGCTTGTTTTCGGATTCAAATTAGCAGTTGAAAACAGAAAATTCCACTTGCAGCTACTTGTGCTGCTACCTAGTTCTCTTCCAGCTTTCCCTGGAAAGAATTGTGCCAGGGTTTATGCTTGGAGATGCAGAGATGACAGTGGTAGAGGCAGCAGAGAATGGAAATAGAGAGTGCAGCGGACAGTTTCTGGGGCTTTACGTGAGGCAACGGGGAAAGTGCAGTCCAGCAGTGGCTTTTCCTTCTGGAGCCTTTTTCTTTGGGAGCAGCTGCTGCAAGTGGGCAACGGAGCTGCGAGAGTGCATGATGTGACGGCACGTCTATGTGAGAAGGAAGCTGCCGAGCCGCAGTGTGTTGTGCTCAGTTTCAAGGCTGCTTGGAGCAGGGGGGGTACTTGAAGAACGCCTTCTTTCTGGACGTGTCCTTCTGGGTGTGCTCGAGCTGCATGGACTCTGCAGCACTGAAGGTGTAAGAAACTGCTTCTGGCCAGGTAGTGTCCAGGAGTGCAACGGCTGCTCCTTCCTTTCTGAAGCAGTCAGAGCATTCTTAGCTGAATGTGCTTGTGAAGAAGCTCTTGGCTGGACATTTGAAATTCGGTGCACTGAGTACATGAACCCGGTGCCCAGCTGCTTCGTTCTTCGCCTTCTGCGGTCGGGACAGAACTGAAGCCCAGCGATGACTTTAACCGTGCAGCTCTTCAGCGTGTGTACTGCACGCATCCACAGTGTGCTCTGCAAGGATTTTCCTCTGCTCTCGCTCAGCGAAATGAATCAGAAGAGAAACACTGGATGGATTAGCCTTTCGCTGGCCAAGGCTCACAGTACAGCACCACACTCTGGGTGACGAGGAGAACAAAGGAAGAACATCTTTTCGCCCTGCCACGGTCTTCTCTGCGAGACGACTTCCCGCGTCTCTCTCCCTGCAAGGCTCGAATGTGCGCGATGGTACTTGGAACTGAGAAGGCAGGTGCAGAGAGCACCGCGACCTGACGGCGCTGTGCAGGCTGCGAAGGAAAGAGGACTGCCACTGGAATGTGCTGCAAATACAGGTTCCCACGCGTCGGGGACAAGCTCTGGGTAAGGCGCTTGAACTAAAACTGTTCTCTGTGCCAGACGGAGCCGAGAATCTTTCCGTAAAGATGCTGGCTACAAAGCAAACAGAATGTGGTGCTACTTCAGCGCTAGAGAGAAATTGCATCGCCCAGGCGTGTTTTGGCAGAAGCAGCAGCCTGCAGCATTTCGCTGCCGGCACCGTGCTCTCTGGGCGACAAGTAGACGACGCTTCGTCTCCAGCAAAACGAAAGCGCCACCTGCTACGAAGAGTATAAGAATGAAGGCAGAGCACCGAGCTGGTGTGTGCATCGCACAGGCTGCAAGAGGAAGCGTGGCTGCCACTCGCTTGTTTTCGGATTCAAATTAGCAGTTGAAAACAGAAAATTCCACTTGCAGCTACTTGTGCTGCTACCTACTTCTCTTCCAGCTTTCCCTGGAAAGAATTGTGCTGAGCATTATGCTTGGAGATGCAGAGATGACAGTGGTAGAGGCAGCGGAGAATGGAAATAGAGAGTGCAGCGGACAGTTTCTGGGGCTTTACGTGAGGCAACGGGGAAAGTGCAGTCCAGCAGTGGCTTTTCCTTCTGGAGCCTTTTTCTTTGGGAGCAGCTGCTGCAAGTGGGCAACGGAGCTGCGAGAGTGCATGATGTGACGGCACGTCTATGTGAGAAGGAAGCTGCCGAGCCGCAGTGTGTTGTGCTCAGTTTCAAGGCTGCTTGGAGCAGGGGGGGTACTTGAAGAACGCCTTCTTTCTGGACGTGTCCTTCTGGGTGTGCTCGAGCTGCATGGACTCTGCAGCACTGAAGGTGTAAGAAACTGCTTGTGGCCAGGTAGTGTCCAGGAGTGCAACGGCTGCTCCTTCCTTTCTGAAGCAGTCAGAGCATTCTTAGCTGAATGTGCTTGTGAAGAAGCTCTTGGCTGGACATTTGAAATTCGGTGCACTGAGTACATGAACCCGGTGCCCAGCTGCTTCGTTCTTCGCCTTCTGCGGTCGGGACAGAACTGAAGCCCAGCGTTGCCTTTGAGCTTTGCCGCTCTTCAGCGCGTACACTGCACGCATCCACAGTGTGCTCTGCAAGGATTTTCCTCTGCTCAACGTACAATCATTTGCTTGCTGTTTCACAGAGTCCAAACTGTCCATGTAGCTCTCGCTCAGTGAAATGCGTCAGGAGAGAAACACTTGCTGGAGTAGCTTTTCGCTGGCCAGGACTTTCAACACAGCACCACAATTCAGGTAAGAAGCAGGAGAAAGGAAGAACATCTTTTCGTCCTGGCACGTTCTTCTCTGTGAGACGACTATCCGCGTCTTCTCTCCCTGCAAGGCTCTAATGTGTGCGGTGGCACTTGGAACTGAGAAGGCAGGTGCAGAGAGCACCGCGATCTGACGGCGCTGTGCAGGCTGTAAAGGAAAGAGCACTGCCACTGGAATGTGGTGCAAATACAGGTTCCCACGCGTCGGGGGCAAGCTCTGGGTAAGGCGGTTGAACTAAAACTGTTCTCTGTGCCAGACGGAGCCGAGAATCTTTCCGTAAAGATGCTGGCTACAAAGCAAACAGAATGTGGTGCTACTTCAGCGCTAGAGAGAAATTGCATAGGCCAGGCGTGTTTCGGCAGAAGCAGCAGCCTGCAGCATTTCGCTGCCGGCACCGTGCTCTCTGGGCGACAAGTAGACGACGCTTCGTCTCCAGCAAAACGAAAGCGCCACCTGCTACGAAGAGTATAAGAATGAAGGCAGAGCACCGAGCTGGTGTGTGCATCGCACAGGCTGCAAGAGGAAGCGTGGCTGCCACTCGCTTGTTTTCGGATTCAAATTAGCAGTTGAAAACAGAAAATTCCACTTGCAGCTACTTGTGCTGCTACCTAGTTCTCTTCCAGCTTTCCCTGGAAAGAATTGTGCTGAGCATTATGCTTGGAGATGCAGAGATGACAGTGGTAGAGGCAGCGGAGAATGGAAATAGAGAGTGCAGCGGACAGTTTCTGGGGCTTTACGTGAGGCAACGGGGAAAGTGCAGTCCAGCAGTGGCTTTTCCTTCTGGAGCCTTTTTCTTTGGGAGCAGCTGCTGCAAGTGGGCAACGGAGCTGCGAGAGTGCATGATGTGACGGCACGTCTATGTGAGAAGGAAGCTGCCGAGCCGCAGTGTGTTGTGCTCAGTTTCAAGGCTGCTTGGAGCAGGGGGGGTACTTGAAGAACGCCTTCTTTCTGGACGTGTCCTTCTGGGTGTGCTCGAGCTGCATGGACTCTGCAGCACTGAAGGTGTAAGAAACTGCTTCTGGCCAGGTAGTGTCCAGGAGTGCAACGGCTGCTCCTTCCTTTCTGAAGCAGTCAGAGCATTCTTAGCTGAATGTGCTTGTGAAGAAGCTCTTGGCTGGACATTTGAAATTCGGTGCACTGAGTACATGAACCCGGTGCCCAGCTGCTTCGTTCTTCGCCTTCTGCGGTCGGGACAGAACTGAAGCCCAGCGTTGCCTTTGAGCTTTGCCGCTCTTCAGCGCGTACACTGCACGCATCCACAGTGTGCTCTGCAAGGATTTTCCTCTGCTCAACGTACAATCATTTGCTTGCTGTTTCACAGAGTCCAAACTGTCCATGTAGCTCTCGCTCAGTGAAATGCGTCAGGAGAGAAACACTTGCTGGAGTAGCTTTTCGCTGGCCAGGACTTTCAACACAGCACCACAATTCAGGTAAGAAGCAGGAGAAAGGAAGAACATCTTTTCGTCCTGGCACGTTCTTCTCTGTGAGACGACTATCCGCGTCTTCTCTCCCTGCAAGGCTCTAATGTGTGCGGTGGCACTTGGAACTGAGAAGGCAGGTGCAGAGAGCACCGCGATCTGACGGCGCTGTGCAGGCTGTAAAGGAAAGAGCACTGCCACTGGAATGTGGTGCAAATACAGGTTCCCACGCGTCGGGGGCAAGCTCTGGGTAAGGCGGTTGAACTAAAACTGTTCTCTGTGCCAGACGGAGCCGAGAATCTTTCCGTAAAGATGCTGGCTACAAAGCAAACAGAATGTGGTGCTACTTCAGCGCTAGAGAGAAATTGCATAGGCCAGGCGTGTTTCGGCAGAAGCAGCAGCCTGCAGCATTTCGCTGCCGGCACCGTGCTCTCTGGGCGACAAGTAGACGACGCTTCGTCTCCAGCAAAACGAAAGCGCCACCTGCTACGAAGAGTATAAGAATGAAGGCAGAGCACCGAGCTGGTGTGTGCATCGCACAGGCTGCAAGAGGAAGCGTGGCTGCCACTCGCTTGTTTTCGGATTCAAATTAGCAGTTGAAAACAGAAAATTCCACTTGCAGCTACTTGTGCTGCTACCTAGTTCTCTTCCAGCTTTCCCTGGAAAGAATTGTGCTGAGCATTATGCTTGGAGATGCAGAGATGACAGTGGTAGAGGCAGCGGAGAATGGAAATAGAGAGTGCAGCGGACAGTTTCTGGGGCTTTACGTGAGGCAACGGGGAAAGTGCAGTCCAGCAGTGGCTTTTCCTTCTGGAGCCTTTTTCTTTGGGAGCAGCTGCTGCAAGTGGGCAACGGAGCTGCGAGAGTGCATGATGTGACGGCACGTCTATGTGAGAAGGAAGCTGCCGAGCCGCAGTGTGTTGTGCTCAGTTTCAAGGCTGCTTGGAGCAGGGGGGGTACTTGAAGAACGCCTTCTTTCTGGACGTGTCCTTCTGGGTGTGCTCGAGCTGCATGGACTCTGCAGCACTGAAGGTGTAAGAAACTGCTTCTGGCCAGGTAGTGTCCAGGAGTGCAACGGCTGCTCCTTCCTTTCTGAAGCAGTCAGAGCATTCTTAGCTGAATGTGCTTGTGAAGAAGCTCTTGGCTGGACATTTGAAATTCGGTGCACTGAGTACATGAACCCGGTGCCCAGCTGCTTCGTTCTTCGCCTTCTGCGGTCGGGACAGAACTGAAGCCCAGCGTTGCCTTTGAGCTTTGCCGCTCTTCAGCGCGTACACTGCACGCATCCACAGTGTGCTCTGCAAGGATTTTCCTCTGCTCAACGTACAATCATTTGCTTGCTGTTTCACAGAGTCCAAACTGTCCATGTAGCTCTCGCTCAGTGAAATGCGTCAGGAGAGAAACACTTGCTGGAGTAGCTTTTCGCTGGCCAGGACTTTCAACACAGCACCACAATTCAGGTAAGAAGCAGGAGAAAGGAAGAACATCTTTTCGTCCTGGCACGTTCTTCTCTGTGAGACGACTATCCGCGTCTTCTCTCCCTGCAAGGCTCTAATGTGTGCGGTGGCACTTGGAACTGAGAAGGCAGGTGCAGAGAGCACCGCGATCTGACGGCGCTGTGCAGGCTGTAAAGGAAAGAGCACTGCCACTGGAATGTGGTGCAAATACAGGTTCCCACGCGTCGGGGGCAAGCTCTGGGTAAGGCGGTTGAACTAAAACTGTTCTCTGTGCCAGACGGAGCCGAGAATCTTTCCGTAAAGATGCTGGCTACAAAGCAAACAGAATGTGGTGCTACTTCAGCGCTAGAGAGAAATTGCATCGCCCAGGCGTGTTTCGGCAGAAGCAGCAGCCTGCAGCATTTCGCTGCCGGCACCGTGCTCTCTGGGCGACAAGTAGACGACGCTTCGTCTCCAGCAAAACGAAAGCGCCACCTGCTACGAAGAGTATAAGAATGAAGGCAGAGCACCGAGCTGGTGTGTGCATCGCACAGGCTGCAAGAGGAAGCGTGGCTGCCACTCGCTTGTTTTCGGATTCAAATTAGCAGTTGAAAACAGAAAATTCCACTTGCAGCTACTTGTGCTGCTACCTAGTTCTCTTCCAGCTTTCCCTGGAAAGAATTGTGCTGAGCATTATGCTTGGAGATGCAGAGATGACAGTGGTAGAGGCAGCGGAGAATGGAAATAGAGAGTGCAGCGGACAGTTTCTGGGGCTTTACGTGAGGCAACGGGGAAAGTGCAGTCCAGCAGTGGCTTTTCCTTCTGGAGCCTTTTTCTTTGGGAGCAGCTGCTGCAAGTGGGCAACGGAGCTGCGAGAGTGCATGATGTGACGGCACGTCTATGTGAGAAGGAAGCTGCCGAGCCGCAGTGTGTTGTGCTCAGTTTCAAGGCTGCTTGGAGCAGGGGGGGTACTTGAAGAACGCCTTCTTTCTGGACGTGTCCTTCTGGGTGTGCTCGAGCTGCATGGACTCTGCAGCACTGAAGGTGTAAGAAACTGCTTCTGGCCAGGTAGTGTCCAGGAGTGCAACGGCTGCTCCTTCCTTTCTGAAGCAGTCAGAGCATTCTTAGCTGAATGTGCTTGTGAAGAAGCTCTTGGCTGGACATTTGAAATTCGGTGCACTGAGTACATGAACCCGGTGCCCAGCTGCTTCGTTCTTCGCCTTCTGCGGTCGGGACAGAACTGAAGCCCAGCGATGACTTTAACCGTGCAGCTCTTCAGCGTGTGTACTGCACGCATCCACAGTGTGCTCTGCAAGGATTTTCCTCTGCTCTCGCTCAGCGAAATGAATCAGAAGAGAAACACTGGATGGATTAGCCTTTCGCTGGCCAAGGCTCACAGTACAGCACCACACTCTGGGTGACGAGGAGAACAAAGGAAGAACATCTTTTCGCCCTGCCACGGTCTTCTCTGCGAGACGACTTCCCGCGTCTCTCTCCCTGCAAGGCTCGAATGTGCGCGATGGTACTTGGAACTGAGAAGGCACGTGCAGAGAGCACCGCGACCTGACGGCGCTGTGCAGGCTGCGAAGGAAAGAGGACTGCCACTGGAATGTGCTGCAAATACAGGTTCCCACGCGTCGGGGACAAGCTCTGGGTAAGGCGCTTGAACTAAAACTGTTCTCTGTGCCAGACGGAGCCGAGAATCTTTCCGTAAAGATGCTGGCTACAAAGCAAACAGAATGTGGTGCTACTTCAGCGCTAGAGAGAAATTGCATCGCCCAGGCGTGTTTCGGCAGAAGCAGCAGCCTGCAGCATTTCGCTGCCGGCACCGTGCTCTCTGGGCGACAAGTAGACGACGCTTCGTCTCCAGCAAAACGAAAGCGCCACCTGCTACGAAGAGTATAAGAATGAAGGCAGAGCACCGAGCTGGTGTGTGCATCGCACAGGCTGCAAGAGGAAGCGTGGCTGCCACTCGCTTGTTTTCGGATTCAAATTAGCAGTTGAAAACAGAAAATTCCACTTGCAGCTACTTGTGCTGCTACCTAGTTCTCTTCCAGCTTTCCCTGGAAAGAATTGTGCTGAGCATTATGCTTGGAGATGCAGAGATGACAGTGGTAGAGGCAGCGGAGAATGGAAATAGAGAGTGCAGCGGACAGTTTCTGGGGCTTTACGTGAGGCAACGGGGAAAGTGCAGTCCAGCAGTGGCTTTTCCTTCTGGAGCCTTTTTCTTTGGGAGCAGCTGCTGCAAGTGGGCAACGGAGCTGCGAGAGTGCATGATGTGACGGCACGTCTATGTGAGAAGGAAGCTGCCGAGCCGCAGTGTGTTGTGCTCAGTTTCAAGGCTGCTTGGAGCAGGGGGGGTACTTGAAGAACGCCTTCTTTCTGGACGTGTCCTTCTGGGTGTGCTCGAGCTGCATGGACTCTGCAGCACTGAAGGTGTAAGAAACTGCTTCTGGCCAGGTAGTGTCCAGGAGTGCAACGGCTGCTCCTTCCTTTCTGAAGCAGTCAGAGCATTCTTAGCTGAATGTGCTTGTGAAGAAGCTCTTGGCTGGACATTTGAAATTCGGTGCACTGAGTACATGAACCCGGTGCCCAGCTGCTTCGTTCTTCGCCTTCTGCGGTCGGGACAGAACTGAAGCCCAGCGTTGCCTTTGAGCTTTGCCGCTCTTCAGCGCGTACACTGCACGCATCCACTGTGTGCTCTGCAAGGATTTTCCTCTGCTCAACGTACAATCATTTGCTTGCTGTTTCACAGAGTCCAAACTGTCCATGTAGCTCTCGCTCAGTGAAATGCGTCAGGAGAGAAACACTTGCTGGAGTAGCTTTTCGCTGGCCAGGACTTTCAACACAGCACCACAATTCAGGTAAGAAGCAGGAGAAAGGAAGAACATCTTTTCGTCCTGGCACGTTCTTCTCTGTGAGACGACTATCCGCGTCTTCTCTCCCTGCAAGGCTCTAATGTGTGCGGTGGCACTTGGAACTGAGAAGGCAGGTGCAGAGAGCACCGCGATCTGACGGCGCTGTGCAGGCTGTAAAGGAAAGAGCACTGCCACTGGAATGTGGTGCAAATACAGGTTCCCACGCGTCGGGGGCAAGCTCTGGGTAAGGCGGTTGAACTAAAACTGTTCTCTGTGCCAGACGGAGCTGAGAATCTTTCCGTAAAGATGCTGGCTACAAAGCAAACAGAATGTGGTGCTACTTCAGCGCTAGAGAGAAATTGCATCGCCCAGGCGTGTTTCGGCAGAAGCAGCAGCCTGCAGCATTTCGCTGCCGGCACCGTGCTCTCTGGGCGACAAGTAGACGACGCTTCGTCTCCAGCAAAACGAAAGCGCCACCTGCTACGAACAGCATAAGAATGAAGGCAGAGCACCGAGCTGGTGTGTGCATCGCACAGGCTGCAAGAGGAAGCGTGGCTGCCACTCGCTTGTTTTCGGATTCAAATTAGCAGTTGAAAACAGAAAATTCCACTTGCAGCTACTTGTGCTGCTACCTAGTTCTCTTCCAGCTTTCCCTGGAAAGAATTGTGCCAGGGTTTATGCTTGGAGATGCAGAGATGACAGTGGTAGAGGCAGCGGAGAATGGAAATAGAGAGTGCAGCGGACAGTTTCTGGGGCTTTACGTGAGGCAACGGGGAAAGTGCAGTCCAGCAGTGGCTTTTCCTTCTGGAGCCTTTTTCTTTGGGAGCAGCTGCTGCAAGTGGGCAACGGAGCTGCGAGAGTGCATGATGTGACGGCACGTCTATGTGAGAAGGAAGCTGCCGAGCCGCAGTGTGTTGTGCTCAGTTTCAAGGCTGCTTGGAGCAGGGGGGGTACTTGAAGAACGCCTTCTTTCTGGACGTGTCCTTCTGGGTGTGCTCGAGCTGCATGGACTCTGCAGCACTGAAGGTGTAAGAAACTGCTTCTGGCCAGGTAGTGTCCAGGAGTGCAACGGCTGCTCCTTCCTTTCTGAAGCAGTCAGAGCATTCTTAGCTGAATGTGCTTGTGAAGAAGCTCTTGGCTGGACATTTGAAATTCGGTGCACTGAGTACATGAACCCGGTGCCCAGCTGCTTCGTTCTTCGCCTTCTGCGGTCGGGACAGAACTGAAGCCCAGCGTTGCCTTTGAGCTTTGCCGCTCTTCAGCGCGTACACTGCACGCATCCACTGTGTGCTCTGCAAGGATTTTCCTCTGCTCAACGTACAATCATTTGCTTGCTGTTTCACAGAGTCCAAACTGTCCATGTAGCTCTCGCTCAGTGAAATGCGTCAGGAGAGAAACACTTGCTGGAGTAGCTTTTCGCTGGCCAGGACTTTCAACACAGCACCACAATTCAGGTAAGAAGCAGGAGAAAGGAAGAACATCTTTTCGTCCTGGCACGTTCTTCTCTGTGAGACGACTATCCGCGTCTTCTCTCCCTGCAAGGCTCTAATGTGTGCGGTGGCACTTGGAACTGAGAAGGCAGGTGCAGAGAGCACCGCGATCTGACGGCGCTGTGCAGGCTGTAAAGGAAAGAGCACTGCCACTGGAATGTGGTGCAAATACAGGTTCCCACGCGTCGGGGGCAAGCTCTGGGTAAGGCGGTTGAACTAAAACTGTTCTCTGTGCCAGACGGAGCTGAGAATCTTTCCGTAAAGATGCTGGCTACAAAGCAAACAGAATGTGGTGCTACTTCAGCGCTAGAGAGAAATTGCATCGCCCAGGCGTGTTTCGGCAGAAGCAGCAGCCTGCAGCATTTCGCTGCCGGCACCGTGCTCTCTGGGCGACAAGTAGACGACGCTTCGTCTCCAGCAAAACGAAAGCGCCACCTGCTACGAACAGCATAAGAATGAAGGCAGAGCACCGAGCTGGTGTGTGCATCGCACAGGCTGCAAGAGGAAGCGTGGCTGCCACTCGCTTGTTTTCGGATTCAAATTAGCAGTTGAAAACAGAAAATTCCACTTGCAGCTACTTGTGCTGCTACCTAGTTCTCTTCCAGCTTTCCCTGGAAAGAATTGTGCCAGGGTTTATGCTTGGAGATGCAGAGATGACAGTGGTAGAGGCAGCGGAGAATGGAAATAGAGAGTGCAGCGGACAGTTTCTGGGGCTTTACGTGAGGCAACGGGGAAAGTGCAGTCCAGCAGTGGCTTTTCCTTCTGGAGCCTTTTTCTTTGGGAGCAGCTGCTGCAAGTGGGCAACGGAGCTGCGAGAGTGCATGATGTGACGGCACGTCTATGTGAGAAGGAAGCTGCCGAGCCGCAGTGTGTTGTGCTCAGTTTCAAGGCTGCTTGGAGCAGGGGGGGTACTTGAAGAACGCCTTCTTTCTGGACGTGTCCTTCTGGGTGTGCTCGAGCTGCATGGACTCTGCAGCACTGAAGGTGTAAGAAACTGCTTCTGGCCAGGTAGTGTCCAGGAGTGCAACGGCTGCTCCTTCCTTTCTGAAGCAGTCAGAGCATTCTTAGCTGAATGTGCTTGTGAAGAAGCTCTTGGCTGGACATTTGAAATTCGGTGCACTGAGTACATGAACCCGGTGCCCAGCTGCTTCGTTCTTCGCCTTCTGCGGTCGGGACAGAACTGAAGCCCAGCGTTGCCTTTGAGCTTTGCCGCTCTTCAGCGCGTACACTGCACGCATCCACAGTGTGCTCTGCAAGGATTTTCCTCTGCTCAACGTACAATCATTTGCTTGCTGTTTCACAGAGTCCAAACTGTCCATGTAGCTCTCGCTCAGTGAAATGCGTCAGGAGAGAAACACTTGCTGGAGTAGCTTTTCGCTGGCCAGGACTTTCAACACAGCACCACAATTCAGGTAAGAAGCAGGAGAAAGGAAGAACATCTTTTCGTCCTGGCACGTTCTTCTCTGTGAGACGACTATCCGCGTCTTCTCTCCCTGCAAGGCTCTAATGTGTGCGGTGGCACTTGGAACTGAGAAGGCAGGTGCAGAGAGCACCGCGATCTGACGGCGCTGTGCAGGCTGTAAAGGAAAGAGCACTGCCACTGGAATGTGGTGCAAATACAGGTTCCCACGCGTCGGGGGCAAGCTCTGGGTAAGGCGGTTGAACTAAAACTGTTCTCTGTGCCAGACGGAGCCGAGAATCTTTCCGTAAAGATGCTGGCTACAAAGCAAACAGAATGTGGTGCTACTTCAGCGCTAGAGAGAAATTGCATCGCCCAGGCGTGTTTCGGCAGAAGCAGCAGCCTGCAGCATTTCGCTGCCGGCACCGTGCTCTCTGGGCGACAAGTAGACGACGCTTCGTCTCCAGCAAAACGAAAGCGCCACCTGCTACGAAGAGTATAAGAATGAAGGCAGAGCACCGAGCTGGTGTGTGCATCGCACAGGCTGCAAGAGGAAGCGTGGCTGCCACTCGCTTGTTTTCGGATTCAAATTAGCAGTTGAAAACAGAAAATTCCACTTGCAGCTACTTGTGCTGCTACCTAGTTCTCTTCCAGCTTTCCCTGGAAAGAATTGTGCTGAGCATTATGCTTGGAGATGCAGAGATGACAGTGGTAGAGGCAGCGGAGAATGGAAATAGAGAGTGCAGCGGACAGTTTCTGGGGCTTTACGTGAGGCAACGGGGAAAGTGCAGTCCAGCAGTGGCTTTTCCTTCTGGAGCCTTTTTCTTTGGGAGCAGCTGCTGCAAGTGGGCAACGGAGCTGCGAGAGTGCATGATGTGACGGCACGTCTATGTGAGAAGGAAGCTGCCGAGCCGCAGTGTGTTGTGCTCAGTTTCAAGGCTGCTTGGAGCAGGGGGGGTACTTGAAGAACGCCTTCTTTCTGGACGTGTCCTTCTGGGTGTGCTCGAGCTGCATGGACTCTGCAGCACTGAAGGTGTAAGAAACTGCTTCTGGCCAGGTAGTGTCCAGGAGTGCAACGGCTGCTCCTTCCTTTCTGAAGCAGTCAGAGCATTCTTAGCTGAATGTGCTTGTGAAGAAGCTCTTGGCTGGACATTTGAAATTCGGTGCACTGAGTACATGAACCCGGTGCCCAGCTGCTTCGTTCTTCGCCTTCTGCGGTCGGGACAGAACTGAAGCCCAGCGATGACTTTAACCGTGCAGCTCTTCAGCGTGTGTACTGCACGCATCCACAGTGTGCTCTGCAAGGATTTTCCTCTGCTCTCGCTCAGCGAAATGAATCAGAAGAGAAACACTGGATGGATTAGCCTTTCGCTGGCCAAGGCTCACAGTACAGCACCACACTCTGGGTGACGAGGAGAACAAAGGAAGAACATCTTTTCGCCCTGCCACGGTCTTCTCTGCGAGACGACTTCCCGCGTCTCTCTCCCTGCAAGGCTCGAATGTGCGCGATGGTACTTGGAACTGAGAAGGCACGTGCAGAGAGCACCGCGACCTGACGGCGCTGTGCAGGCTGCGAAGGAAAGAGGACTGCCACTGGAATGTGCTGCAAATACAGGTTCCCACGCGTCGGGGACAAGCTCTGGGTAAGGCGCTTGAACTAAAACTGTTCTCTGTGCCAGACGGAGCCGAGAATCTTTCCGTAAAGATGCTGGCTACAAAGCAAACAGAATGTGGTGCTACTTCAGCGCTAGAGAGAAATTGCATCGCCCAGGCGTGTTTCGGCAGAAGCAGCAGCCTGCAGCATTTCGCTGCCGGCACCGTGCTCTCTGGGCGACAAGTAGACGACGCTTCGTCTCCAGCAAAACGAAAGCGCCACCTGCTACGAAGAGTATAAGAATGAAGGCAGAGCACCGAGCTGGTGTGTGCATCGCACAGGCTGCAAGAGGAAGCGTGGCTGCCACTCGCTTGTTTTCGGATTCAAATTAGCAGTTGAAAACAGAAAATTCCACTTGCAGCTACTTGTGCTGCTACCTAGTTCTCTTCCAGCTTTCCCTGGAAAGAATTGTGCTGAGCATTATGCTTGGAGATGCAGAGATGACAGTGGTAGAGGCAGCGGAGAATGGAAATAGAGAGTGCAGCGGACAGTTTCTGGGGCTTTACGTGAGGCAACGGGGAAAGTGCAGTCCAGCAGTGGCTTTTCCTTCTGGAGCCTTTTTCTTTGGGAGCAGCTGCTGCAAGTGGGCAACGGAGCTGCGAGAGTGCATGATGTGACGGCACGTCTATGTGAGAAGGAAGCTGCCGAGCCGCAGTGTGTTGTGCTCAGTTTCAAGGCTGCTTGGAGCAGGGGGGGGTACTTGAAGAACGCCTTCTTTCTGGACGTGTCCTTCTGGGTGTGCTCGAGCTGCATGGACTCTGCAGCACTGAAGGTGTAAGAAACTGCTTCTGGCCAGGTAGTGTCCAGGAGTGCAACGGCTGCTCCTTCCTTTCTGAAGCAGTCAGAGCATTCTTAGCTGAATGTGCTTGTGAAGAAGCTCTTGGCTGGACATTTGAAATTCGGTGCACTGAGTACATGAACCCGGTGCCCAGCTGCTTCGTTCTTCGCCTTCTGCGGTCGGGACAGAACTGAAGCCCAGCGTTGCCTTTGAGCTTTGCCGCTCTTCAGCGCGTACACTGCACGCATCCACAGTGTGCTCTGCAAGGATTTTCCTCTGCTCAACGTACAATCATTTGCTTGCTGTTTCACAGAGTCCAAACTGTCCATGTAGCTCTCGCTCAGTGAAATGCGTCAGGAGAGAAACACTTGCTGGAGTAGCTTTTCGCTGGCCAGGACTTTCAACACAGCACCACAATTCAGGTAAGAAGCAGGAGAAAGGAAGAACATCTTTTCGTCCTGGCACGTTCTTCTCTGTGAGACGACTATCCGCGTCTTCTCTCCCTGCAAGGCTCTAATGTGTGCGGTGGCACTTGGAACTGAGAAGGCAGGTGCAGAGAGCACCGCGATCTGACGGCGCTGTGCAGGCTGTAAAGGAAAGAGCACTGCCACTGGAATGTGGTGCAAATACAGGTTCCCACGCGTCGGGGGCAAGCTCTGGGTAAGGCGGTTGAACTAAAACTGTTCTCTGTGCCAGACGGAGCTGAGAATCTTTCCGTAAAGATGCTGGCTACAAAGCAAACAGAATGTGGTGCTACTTCAGCGCTAGAGAGAAATTGCATCGCCCAGGCGTGTTTCGGCAGAAGCAGCAGCCTGCAGCATTTCGCTGCCGGCACCGTGCTCTCTGGGCGACAAGTAGACGACGCTTCGTCTCCAGCAAAACGAAAGCGCCACCTGCTACGAACAGCATAAGAATGAAGGCAGAGCACCGAGCTGGTGTGTGCATCGCACAGGCTGCAAGAGGAAGCGTGGCTGCCACTCGCTTGTTTTCGGATTCAAATTAGCAGTTGAAAACAGAAAATTCCACTTGCAGCTACTTGTGCTGCTACCTAGTTCTCTTCCAGCTTTCCCTGGAAAGAATTGTGCCAGGGTTTATGCTTGGAGATGCAGAGATGACAGTGGTAGAGGCAGCAGAGAATGGAAATAGAGAGTGCAGCGGACAGTTTCTGGGGCTTTACGTGAGGCAACGGGGAAAGTGCAGTCCAGCAGTGGCTTTTCCTTCTGGAGCCTTTTTCTTTGGGAGCAGCTGCTGCAAGTGGGCAACGGAGCTGCGAGAGTGCATGATGTGACGGCACGTCTATGTGAGAAGGAAGCTGCCGAGCCGCAGTGTGTTGTGCTCAGTTTCAAGGCTGCTTGGAGCAGGGGGGGTACTTGAAGAACGCCTTCTTTCTGGACGTGTCCTTCTGGGTGTGCTCGAGCTGCATGGACTCTGCAGCACTGAAGGTGTAAGAAACTGCTTCTGGCCAGGTAGTGTCCAGGAGTGCAACGGCTGCTCCTTCCTTTCTGAAGCAGTCAGAGCATTCTTAGCTGAATGTGCTTGTGAAGAAGCTCTTGGCTGGACATTTGAAATTCGGTGCACTGAGTACATGAACCCGGTGCCCAGCTGCTTCGTTCTTCGCCTTCTGCGGTCGGGACAGAACTGAAGCCCAGCGATGACTTTAACCGTGCAGCTCTTCAGCGTGTGTACTGCACGCATCCACAGTGTGCTCTGCAAGGATTTTCCTCTGCTCTCGCTCAGCGAAATGAATCAGAAGAGAAACACTGGATGGATTAGCCTTTCGCTGGCCAAGGCTCACAGTACAGCACCACACTCTGGGTGACGAGGAGAACAAAGGAAGAACATCTTTTCGCCCTGCCACGGTCTTCTCTGCGAGACGACTTCCCGCGTCTCTCTCCCTGCAAGGCTCGAATGTGCGCGATGGTACTTGGAACTGAGAAGGCACGTGCAGAGAGCACCGCGACCTGACGGCGCTGTGCAGGCTGCGAAGGAAAGAGGACTGCCACTGGAATGTGCTGCAAATACAGGTTCCCACGCGTCGGGGACAAGCTCTGGGTAAGGCGCTTGAACTAAAACTGTTCTCTGTGCCAGACGGAGCCGAGAATCTTTCCGTAAAGATGCTGGCTACAAAGCAAACAGAATGTGGTGCTACTTCAGCGCTAGAGAGAAATTGCATCGCCCAGGCGTGTTTCGGCAGAAGCAGCAGCCTGCAGCATTTCGCTGCCGGCACCGTGCTCTCTGGGCGACAAGTAGACGACGCTTCGTCTCCAGCAAAACGAAAGCGCCACCTGCTACGAAGAGTATAAGAATGAAGGCAGAGCACCGAGCTGGTGTGTGCATCGCACAGGCTGCAAGAGGAAGCGTGGCTGCCACTCGCTTGTTTTCGGATTCAAATTAGCAGTTGAAAACAGAAAATTCCACTTGCAGCTACTTGTGCTGCTACCTAGTTCTCTTCCAGCTTTCCCTGGAAAGAATTGTGCTGAGCATTATGCTTGGAGATGCAGAGATGACAGTGGTAGAGGCAGCGGAGAATGGAAATAGAGAGTGCAGCGGACAGTTTCTGGGGCTTTACGTGAGGCAACGGGGAAAGTGCAGTCCAGCAGTGGCTTTTCCTTCTGGAGCCTTTTTCTTTGGGAGCAGCTGCTGCAAGTGGGCAACGGAGCTGCGAGAGTGCATGATGTGACGGCACGTCTATGTGAGAAGGAAGCTGCCGAGCCGCAGTGTGTTGTGCTCAGTTTCAAGGCTGCTTGGAGCAGGGGGGGTACTTGAAGAACGCCTTCTTTCTGGACGTGTCCTTCTGGGTGTGCTCGAGCTGCATGGACTCTGCAGCACTGAAGGTGTAAGAAACTGCTTCTGGCCAGGTAGTGTCCAGGAGTGCAACGGCTGCTCCTTCCTTTCTGAAGCAGTCAGAGCATTCTTAGCTGAATGTGCTTGTGAAGAAGCTCTTGGCTGGACATTTGAAATTCGGTGCACTGAGTACATGAACCCGGTGCCCAGCTGCTTCGTTCTTCGCCTTCTGCGGTCGGGACAGAACTGAAGCCCAGCGTTGCCTTTGAGCTTTGCCGCTCTTCAGCGCGTACACTGCACGCATCCACAGTGTGCTCTGCAAGGATTTTCCTCTGCTCAACGTACAATCATTTGCTTGCTGTTTCACAGAGTCCAAACTGTCCATGTAGCTCTCGCTCAGTGAAATGCGTCAGGAGAGAAACACTTGCTGGAGTAGCTTTTCGCTGGCCAGGACTTTCAACACAGCACCACAATTCAGGTAAGAAGCAGGAGAAAGGAAGAACATCTTTTCGTCCTGGCACGTTCTTCTCTGTGAGACGACTATCCGCGTCTTCTCTCCCTGCAAGGCTCTAATGTGTGCGGTGGCACTTGGAACTGAGAAGGCAGGTGCAGAGAGCACCGCGATCTGACGGCGCTGTGCAGGCTGTAAAGGAAAGAGCACTGCCACTGGAATGTGGTGCAAATACAGGTTCCCACGCGTCGGGGGCAAGCTCTGGGTAAGGCGGTTGAACTAAAACTGTTCTCTGTGCCAGACGGAGCCGAGAATCTTTCCGTAAAGATGCTGGCTACAAAGCAAACAGAATGTGGTGCTACTTCAGCGCTAGAGAGAAATTGCATCGCCCAGGCGTGTTTCGGCAGAAGCAGCAGCCTGCAGCATTTCGCTGCCGGCACCGTGCTCTCTGGGCGACAAGTAGACGACGCTTCGTCTCCAGCAAAACGAAAGCGCCACCTGCTACGAAGAGTATAAGAATGAAGGCAGAGCACCGAGCTGGTGTGTGCATCGCACAGGCTGCAAGAGGAAGCGTGGCTGCCACTCGCTTGTTTTCGGATTCAAATTAGCAGTTGAAAACAGAAAATTCCACTTGCAGCTACTTGTGCTGCTACCTAGTTCTCTTCCAGCTTTCCCTGGAAAGAATTGTGCTGAGCATTATGCTTGGAGATGCAGAGATGACAGTGGTAGAGGCAGCGGAGAATGGAAATAGAGAGTGCAGCGGACAGTTTCTGGGGCTTTACGTGAGGCAACGGGGAAAGTGCAGTCCAGCAGTGGCTTTTCCTTCTGGAGCCTTTTTCTTTGGGAGCAGCTGCTGCAAGTGGGCAACGGAGCTGCGAGAGTGCATGATGTGACGGCACGTCTATGTGAGAAGGAAGCTGCCGAGCCGCAGTGTGTTGTGCTCAGTTTCAAGGCTGCTTGGAGCAGGGGGGGTACTTGAAGAACGCCTTCTTTCTGGACGTGTCCTTCTGGGTGTGCTCGAGCTGCATGGACTCTGCAGCACTGAAGGTGTAAGAAACTGCTTCTGGCCAGGTAGTGTCCAGGAGTGCAACGGCTGCTCCTTCCTTTCTGAAGCAGTCAGAGCATTCTTAGCTGAATGTGCTTGTGAAGAAGCTCTTGGCTGGACATTTGAAATTCGGTGCACTGAGTACATGAACCCGGTGCCCAGCTGCTTCGTTCTTCGCCTTCTGCGGTCGGGACAGAACTGAAGCCCAGCGATGACTTTAACCGTGCAGCTCTTCAGCGTGTGTACTGCACGCATCCACAGTGTGCTCTGCAAGGATTTTCCTCTGCTCTCGCTCAGCGAAATGAATCAGAAGAGAAACACTGGATGGATTAGCCTTTCGCTGGCCAAGGCTCACAGTACAGCACCACACTCTGGGTGACGAGGAGAACAAAGGAAGAACATCTTTTCGCCCTGCCACGGTCTTCTCTGCGAGACGACTTCCCGCGTCTCTCTCCCTGCAAGGCTCGAATGTGCGCGATGGTACTTGGAACTGAGAAGGCACGTGCAGAGAGCACCGCGACCTGACGGCGCTGTGCAGGCTGCGAAGGAAAGAGGACTGCCACTGGAATGTGCTGCAAATACAGGTTCCCACGCGTCGGGGACAAGCTCTGGGTAAGGCGCTTGAACTAAAACTGTTCTCTGTGCCAGACGGAGCCGAGAATCTTTCCGTAAAGATGCTGGCTACAAAGCAAACAGAATGTGGTGCTACTTCAGCGCTAGAGAGAAATTGCATCGCCCAGGCGTGTTTCGGCAGAAGCAGCAGCCTGCAGCATTTCGCTGCCGGCACCGTGCTCTCTGGGCGACAAGTAGACGACGCTTCGTCTCCAGCAAAACGAAAGCGCCACCTGCTACGAAGAGTATAAGAATGAAGGCAGAGCACCGAGCTGGTGTGTGCATCGCACAGGCTGCAAGAGGAAGCGTGGCTGCCACTCGCTTGTTTTCGGATTCAAATTAGCAGTTGAAAACAGAAAATTCCACTTGCAGCTACTTGTGCTGCTACCTAGTTCTCTTCCAGCTTTCCCTGGAAAGAATTGTGCTGAGCATTATGCTTGGAGATGCAGAGATGACAGTGGTAGAGGCAGCGGAGAATGGAAATAGAGAGTGCAGCGGACAGTTTCTGGGGCTTTACGTGAGGCAACGGGGAAAGTGCAGTCCAGCAGTGGCTTTTCCTTCTGGAGCCTTTTTCTTTGGGAGCAGCTGCTGCAAGTGGGCAACGGAGCTGCGAGAGTGCATGATGTGACGGCACGTCTATGTGAGAAGGAAGCTGCCGAGCCGCAGTGTGTTGTGCTCAGTTTCAAGGCTGCTTGGAGCAGGGGGGGTACTTGAAGAACGCCTTCTTTCTGGACGTGTCCTTCTGGGTGTGCTCGAGCTGCATGGACTCTGCAGCACTGAAGGTGTAAGAAACTGCTTCTGGCCAGGTAGTGTCCAGGAGTGCAACGGCTGCTCCTTCCTTTCTGAAGCAGTCAGAGCATTCTTAGCTGAATGTGCTTGTGAAGAAGCTCTTGGCTGGACATTTGAAATTCGGTGCACTGAGTACATGAACCCGGTGCCCAGCTGCTTCGTTCTTCGCCTTCTGCGGTCGGGACAGAACTGAAGCCCAGCGTTGCCTTTGAGCTTTGCCGCTCTTCAGCGCGTACACTGCACGCATCCACAGTGTGCTCTGCAAGGATTTTCCTCTGCTCAACGTACAATCATTTGCTTGCTGTTTCACAGAGTCCAAACTGTCCATGTAGCTCTCGCTCAGTGAAATGCGTCAGGAGAGAAACACTTGCTGGAGTAGCTTTTCGCTGGCCAGGACTTTCAACACAGCACCACAATTCAGGTAAGAAGCAGGAGAAAGGAAGAACATCTTTTCGTCCTGGCACGTTCTTCTCTGTGAGACGACTATCCGCGTCTTCTCTCCCTGCAAGGCTCTAATGTGTGCGGTGGCACTTGGAACTGAGAAGGCAGGTGCAGAGAGCACCGCGATCTGACGGCGCTGTGCAGGCTGTAAAGGAAAGAGCACTGCCACTGGAATGTGGTGCAAATACAGGTTCCCACGCGTCGGGGGCAAGCTCTGGGTAAGGCGGTTGAACTAAAACTGTTCTCTGTGCCAGACGGAGCCGAGAATCTTTCCGTAAAGATGCTGGCTACAAAGCAAACAGAATGTGGTGCTACTTCAGCGCTAGAGAGAAATTGCATCGCCCAGGCGTGTTTCGGCAGAAGCAGCAGCCTGCAGCATTTCGCTGCCGGCACCGTGCTCTCTGGGCGACAAGTAGACGACGCTTCGTCTCCAGCAAAACGAAAGCGCCACCTGCTACGAAGAGTATAAGAATGAAGGCAGAGCACCGAGCTGGTGTGTGCATCGCACAGGCTGCAAGAGGAAGCGTGGCTGCCACTCGCTTGTTTTCGGATTCAAATTAGCAGTTGAAAACAGAAAATTCCACTTGCAGCTACTTGTGCTGCTACCTAGTTCTCTTCCAGCTTTCCCTGGAAAGAATTGTGCTGAGCATTATGCTTGGAGATGCAGAGATGACAGTGGTAGAGGCAGCGGAGAATGGAAATAGAGAGTGCAGCGGACAGTTTCTGGGGCTTTACGTGAGGCAACGGGGAAAGTGCAGTCCAGCAGTGGCTTTTCCTTCTGGAGCCTTTTTCTTTGGGAGCAGCTGCTGCAAGTGGGCAACGGAGCTGCGAGAGTGCATGATGTGACGGCACGTCTATGTGAGAAGGAAGCTGCCGAGCCGCAGTGTGTTGTGCTCAGTTTCAAGGCTGCTTGGAGCAGGGGGGGTACTTGAAGAACGCCTTCTTTCTGGACGTGTCCTTCTGGGTGTGCTCGAGCTGCATGGACTCTGCAGCACTGAAGGTGTAAGAAACTGCTTCTGGCCAGGTAGTGTCCAGGAGTGCAACGGCTGCTCCTTCCTTTCTGAAGCAGTCAGAGCATTCTTAGCTGAATGTGCTTGTGAAGAAGCTCTTGGCTGGACATTTGAAATTCGGTGCACTGAGTACATGAACCCGGTGCCCAGCTGCTTCGTTCTTCGCCTTCTGCGGTCGGGACAGAACTGAAGCCCAGCGATGACTTTAACCGTGCAGCTCTTCAGCGTGTGTACTGCACGCATCCACAGTGTGCTCTGCAAGGATTTTCCTCTGCTCTCGCTCAGCGAAATGAATCAGAAGAGAAACACTGGATGGATTAGCCTTTCGCTGGCCAAGGCTCACAGTACAGCACCACACTCTGGGTGACGAGGAGAACAAAGGAAGAACATCTTTTCGCCCTGCCACGGTCTTCTCTGCGAGACGACTTCCCGCGTCTCTCTCCCTGCAAGGCTCGAATGTGCGCGATGGTACTTGGAACTGAGAAGGCACGTGCAGAGAGCACCGCGACCTGACGGCGCTGTGCAGGCTGCGAAGGAAAGAGGACTGCCACTGGAATGTGCTGCAAATACAGGTTCCCACGCGTCGGGGACAAGCTCTGGGTAAGGCGCTTGAACTAAAACTGTTCTCTGTGCCAGACGGAGCCGAGAATCTTTCCGTAAAGATGCTGGCTACAAAGCAAACAGAATGTGGTGCTACTTCAGCGCTAGAGAGAAATTGCATCGCCCAGGCGTGTTTCGGCAGAAGCAGCAGCCTGCAGCATTTCGCTGCCGGCACCGTGCTCTCTGGGCGACAAGTAGACGACGCTTCGTCTCCAGCAAAACGAAAGCGCCACCTGCTACGAAGAGTATAAGAATGAAGGCAGAGCACCGAGCTGGTGTGTGCATCGCACAGGCTGCAAGAGGAAGCGTGGCTGCCACTCGCTTGTTTTCGGATTCAAATTAGCAGTTGAAAACAGAAAATTCCACTTGCAGCTACTTGTGCTGCTACCTAGTTCTCTTCCAGCTTTCCCTGGAAAGAATTGTGCTGAGCATTATGCTTGGAGATGCAGAGATGACAGTGGTAGAGGCAGCGGAGAATGGAAATAGAGAGTGCAGCGGACAGTTTCTGGGGCTTTACGTGAGGCAACGGGGAAAGTGCAGTCCAGCAGTGGCTTTTCCTTCTGGAGCCTTTTTCTTTGGGAGCAGCTGCTGCAAGTGGGCAACGGAGCTGCGAGAGTGCATGATGTGACGGCACGTCTATGTGAGAAGGAAGCTGCCGAGCCGCAGTGTGTTGTGCTCAGTTTCAAGGCTGCTTGGAGCAGGGGGGGTACTTGAAGAACGCCTTCTTTCTGGACGTGTCCTTCTGGGTGTGCTCGAGCTGCATGGACTCTGCAGCACTGAAGGTGTAAGAAACTGCTTCTGGCCAGGTAGTGTCCAGGAGTGCAACGGCTGCTCCTTCCTTTCTGAAGCAGTCAGAGCATTCTTAGCTGAATGTGCTTGTGAAGAAGCTCTTGGCTGGACATTTGAAATTCGGTGCACTGAGTACATGAACCCGGTGCCCAGCTGCTTCGTTCTTCGCCTTCTGCGGTCGGGACAGAACTGAAGCCCAGCGTTGCCTTTGAGCTTTGCCGCTCTTCAGCGCGTACACTGCACGCATCCACTGTGTGCTCTGCAAGGATTTTCCTCTGCTCAACGTACAATCATTTGCTTGCTGTTTCACAGAGTCCAAACTGTCCATGTAGCTCTCGCTCAGTGAAATGCGTCAGGAGAGAAACACTTGCTGGAGTAGCTTTTCGCTGGCCAGGACTTTCAACACAGCACCACAATTCAGGTAAGAAGCAGGAGAAAGGAAGAACATCTTTTCGTCCTGGCACGTTCTTCTCTGTGAGACGACTATCCGCGTCTTCTCTCCCTGCAAGGCTCTAATGTGTGCGGTGGCACTTGGAACTGAGAAGGCAGGTGCAGAGAGCACCGCGATCTGACGGCGCTGTGCAGGCTGTAAAGGAAAGAGCACTGCCACTGGAATGTGGTGCAAATACAGGTTCCCACGCGTCGGGGGCAAGCTCTGGGTAAGGCGGTTGAACTAAAACTGTTCTCTGTGCCAGACGGAGCTGAGAATCTTTCCGTAAAGATGCTGGCTACAAAGCAAACAGAATGTGGTGCTACTTCAGCGCTAGAGAGAAATTGCATCGCCCAGGCGTGTTTCGGCAGAAGCAGCAGCCTGCAGCATTTCGCTGCCGGCACCGTGCTCTCTGGGCGACAAGTAGACGACGCTTCGTCTCCAGCAAAACGAAAGCGCCACCTGCTACGAACAGCATAAGAATGAAGGCAGAGCACCGAGCTGGTGTGTGCATCGCACAGGCTGCAAGAGGAAGCGTGGCTGCCACTCGCTTGTTTTCGGATTCAAATTAGCAGTTGAAAACAGAAAATTCCACTTGCAGCTACTTGTGCTGCTACCTAGTTCTCTTCCAGCTTTCCCTGGAAAGAATTGTGCCAGGGTTTATGCTTGGAGATGCAGAGATGACAGTGGTAGAGGCAGCAGAGAATGGAAATAGAGAGTGCAGCGGACAGTTTCTGGGGCTTTACGTGAGGCAACGGGGAAAGTGCAGTCCAGCAGTGGCTTTTCCTTCTGGAGCCTTTTTCTTTGGGAGCAGCTGCTGCAAGTGGGCAACGGAGCTGCGAGAGTGCATGATGTGACGGCACGTCTATGTGAGAAGGAAGCTGCCGAGCCGCAGTGTGTTGTGCTCAGTTTCAAGGCTGCTTGGAGCAGGGGGGGTACTTGAAGAACGCCTTCTTTCTGGACGTGTCCTTCTGGGTGTGCTCGAGCTGCATGGACTCTGCAGCACTGAAGGTGTAAGAAACTGCTTCTGGCCAGGTAGTGTCCAGGAGTGCAACGGCTGCTCCTTCCTTTCTGAAGCAGTCAGAGCATTCTTAGCTGAATGTGCTTGTGAAGAAGCTCTTGGCTGGACATTTGAAATTCGGTGCACTGAGTACATGAACCCGGTGCCCAGCTGCTTCGTTCTTCGCCTTCTGCGGTCGGGACAGAACTGAAGCCCAGCGTTGCCTTTGAGCTTTGCCGCTCTTCAGCGCGTACACTGCACGCATCCACAGTGTGCTCTGCAAGGATTTTCCTCTGCTCAACGTACAATCATTTGCTTGCTGTTTCACAGAGTCCAAACTGTCCATGTAGCTCTCGCTCAGTGAAATGCGTCAGGAGAGAAACACTTGCTGGAGTAGCTTTTCGCTGGCCAGGACTTTCAACACAGCACCACAATTCAGGTAAGAAGCAGGAGAAAGGAAGAACATCTTTTCGTCCTGGCACGTTCTTCTCTGTGAGACGACTATCCGCGTCTTCTCTCCCTGCAAGGCTCTAATGTGTGCGGTGGCACTTGGAACTGAGAAGGCAGGTGCAGAGAGCACCGCGATCTGACGGCGCTGTGCAGGCTGTAAAGGAAAGAGCACTGCCACTGGAATGTGCTGCAAATACAGGTTCCCACGCGTCGGGGGCAAGCTCTGGGTAAGGCGGTTGAACTAAAACTGTTCTCTGTGCCAGACGGAGCCGAGAATCTTTCCGTAAAGATGCTGGCTACAAAGCAAACAGAATGTGGTGCTACTTCAGCGCTAGAGAGAAATTGCATAGGCCAGGCGTGTTTCGGCAGAAGCAGCAGCCTGCAGCATTTCGCTGCCGGCACCGTGCTCTCTGGGCGACAAGTAGACGACGCTTCGTCTCCAGCAAAACGAAAGCGCCACCTGCTACGAACAGCATAAGAATGAAGGCAGAGCACCGAGCTGGTGTGTGCATCGCACAGGCTGCAAGAGGAAGCGTGGCTGCCACTCGCTTGTTTTCGGATTCAAATTAGCAGTTGAAAACAGAAAATTCCACTTGCAGCTACTTGTGCTGCTACCTAGTTCTCTTCCAGCTTTCCCTGGAAAGAATTGTGCCAGGGTTTATGCTTGGAGATGCAGAGATGACAGTGGTAGAGGCAGCAGAGAATGGAAATAGAGAGTGCAGCGGACAGTTTCTGGGGCTTTACGTGAGGCAACGGGGAAAGTGCAGTCCAGCAGTGGCTTTTCCTTCTGGAGCCTTTTTCTTTGGGAGCAGCTGCTGCAAGTGGGCAACGGAGCTGCGAGAGTGCATGATGTGACGGCACGTCTATGTGAGAAGGAAGCTGCCGAGCCGCAGTGTGTTGTGCTCAGTTTCAAGGCTGCTTGGAGCAGGGGGGGTACTTGAAGAACGCCTTCTTTCTGGACGTGTCCTTCTGGGTGTGCTCGAGCTGCATGGACTCTGCAGCACTGAAGGTGTAAGAAACTGCTTGTGGCCAGGTAGTGTCCAGGAGTGCAACGGCTGCTCCTTCCTTTCTGAAGCAGTCAGAGCATTCTTAGCTGAATGTGCTTGTGAAGAAGCTCTTGGCTGGACATTTGAAATTCGGTGCACTGAGTACATGAACCCGGTGCCCAGCTGCTTCGTTCTTCGCCTTCTGCGGTCGGGACAGAACTGAAGCCCAGCGATGACTTTAACCGTGCAGCTCTTCAGCGTGTGTACTGCACGCATCCACAGTGTGCTCTGCAAGGATTTTCCTCTGCTCTCGCTCAGCGAAATGAATCAGAAGAGAAACACTGGATGGATTAGCCTTTCGCTGGCCAAGGCTCACAGTACAGCACCACACTCTGGGTGACGAGGAGAACAAAGGAAGAACATCTTTTCGCCCTGCCACGGTCTTCTCTGCGAGACGACTTCCCGCGTCTCTCTCCCTGCAAGGCTCGAATGTGCGCGATGGTACTTGGAACTGAGAAGGCAGGAGTAGAGAGCACCGCGACCTGACGGCGCTGTGCAGGCTGCGAAGGAAAGAGGACTGCCACTGGAATGTGCTGCAAATACAGGTTCCCACGCGTCGGGGACAAGCTCTGGGTAAGGCGCTTGAACTAAAACTGTTCTCTGTGCCAGACGGAGCCGAGAATCTTTCCGTAAAGATGCTGGCTACAAAGCAAACAGAATGTGGTGCTACTTCAGCGCTAGAGAGAAATTGCATCGCCCAGGCGTGTTTCGGCAGAAGCAGCAGCCTGCAGCATTTCGCTGCCGGCACCGTGCTCTCTGGGCGACAAGTAGACGACGCTTCGTCTCCAGCAAAACGAAAGCGCCACCTGCTACGAAGAGTATAAGAATGAAGGCAGAGCACCGAGCTGGTGTGTGCATCGCACAGGCTGCAAGAGGAAGCGTGGCTGCCACTCGCTTGTTTTCGGATTCAAATTAGCAGTTGAAAACAGAAAATTCCACTTGCAGCTACTTGTGCTGCTACCTAGTTCTCTTCCAGCTTTCCCTGGAAAGAATTGTGCTGAGCATTATGCTTGGAGATGCAGAGATGACAGTGGTAGAGGCAGCGGAGAATGGAAATAGAGAGTGCAGCGGACAGTTTCTGGGGCTTTACGTGAGGCAACGGGGAAAGTGCAGTCCAGCAGTGGCTTTTCCTTCTGGAGCCTTTTTCTTTGGGAGCAGCTGCTGCAAGTGGGCAACGGAGCTGCGAGAGTGCATGATGTGACGGCACGTCTATGTGAGAAGGAAGCTGCCGAGCCGCAGTGTGTTGTGCTCAGTTTCAAGGCTGCTTGGAGCAGGGGGGGTACTTGAAGAACGCCTTCTTTCTGGACGTGTCCTTCTGGGTGTGCTCGAGCTGCATGGACTCTGCAGCACTGAAGGTGTAAGAAACTGCTTCTGGCCAGGTAGTGTCCAGGAGTGCAACGGCTGCTCCTTCCTTTCTGAAGCAGTCAGAGCATTCTTAGCTGAATGTGCTTGTGAAGAAGCTCTTGGCTGGACATTTGAAATTCGGTGCACTGAGTACATGAACCCGGTGCCCAGCTGCTTCGTTCTTCGCCTTCTGCGGTCGGGACAGAACTGAAGCCCAGCGTTGCCTTTGAGCTTTGCCGCTCTTCAGCGCGTACACTGCACGCATCCACAGTGTGCTCTGCAAGGATTTTCCTCTGCTCAACGTACAATCATTTGCTTGCTGTTTCACAGAGTCCAAACTGTCCATGTAGCTCTCGCTCAGTGAAATGCGTCAGGAGAGAAACACTTGCTGGAGTAGCTTTTCGCTGGCCAGGACTTTCAACACAGCACCACAATTCAGGTAAGAAGCAGGAGAAAGGAAGAACATCTTTTCGTCCTGGCACGTTCTTCTCTGTGAGACGACTATCCGCGTCTTCTCTCCCTGCAAGGCTCTAATGTGTGCGGTGGCACTTGGAACTGAGAAGGCAGGTGCAGAGAGCACCGCGATCTGACGGCGCTGTGCAGGCTGTAAAGGAAAGAGCACTGCCACTGGAATGTGGTGCAAATACAGGTTCCCACGCCTCGGGGGCAAGCTCTGGGTAAGGCGGTTGAACTAAAACTGTTCTCTGTGCCAGACGGAGCCGAGAATCTTTCCGTAAAGATGCTGGCTACAAAGCAAACAGAATGTGGTGCTACTTCAGCGCTAGAGAGAAATTGCATAGGCCAGGCGTGTTTCGGCAGAAGCAGCAGCCTGCAGCATTTCGCTGCCGGCACCGTGCTCTCTGGGCGACAAGTAGACGACGCTTCGTCTCCAGCAAAACGAAAGCGCCACCTGCTACGAAGAGTATAAGAATGAAGGCAGAGCACCGAGCTGGTGTGTGCATCGCACAGGCTGCAAGAGGAAGCGTGGCTGCCACTCGCTTGTTTTCGGATTCAAATTAGCAGTTGAAAACAGAAAATTCCACTTGCAGCTACTTGTGCTGCTACCTAGTTCTCTTCCAGCTTTCCCTGGAAAGAATTGTGCTGAGCATTATGCTTGGAGATGCAGAGATGACAGTGGTAGAGGCAGCGGAGAATGGAAATAGAGAGTGCAGCGGACAGTTTCTGGGGCTTTACGTGAGGCAACGGGGAAAGTGCAGTCCAGCAGTGGCTTTTCCTTCTGGAGCCTTTTTCTTTGGGAGCAGCTGCTGCAAGTGGGCAACGGAGCTGCGAGAGTGCATGATGTGACGGCACGTCTATGTGAGAAGGAAGCTGCCGAGCCGCAGTGTGTTGTGCTCAGTTTCAAGGCTGCTTGGAGCAGGGGGGGTACTTGAAGAACGCCTTCTTTCTGGACGTGTCCTTCTGGGTGTGCTCGAGCTGCATGGACTCTGCAGCACTGAAGGTGTAAGAAACTGCTTCTGGCCAGGTAGTGTCCAGGAGTGCAACGGCTGCTCCTTCCTTTCTGAAGCAGTCAGAGCATTCTTAGCTGAATGTGCTTGTGAAGAAGCTCTTGGCTGGACATTTGAAATTCGGTGCACTGAGTACATGAACCCGGTGCCCAGCTGCTTCGTTCTTCGCCTTCTGCGGTCGGGACAGAACTGAAGCCCAGCGTTGCCTTTGAGCTTTGCCGCTCTTCAGCGCGTACACTGCACGCATCCACTGTGTGCTCTGCAAGGATTTTCCTCTGCTCAACGTACAATCATTTGCTTGCTGTTTCACAGAGTCCAAACTGTCCATGTAGCTCTCGCTCAGTGAAATGCGTCAGGAGAGAAACACTTGCTGGAGTAGCTTTTCGCTGGCCAGGACTTTCAACACAGCACCACAATTCAGGTAAGAAGCAGGAGAAAGGAAGAACATCTTTTCGTCCTGGCACGTTCTTCTCTGTGAGACGACTATCCGCGTCTTCTCTCCCTGCAAGGCTCTAATGTGTGCGGTGGCACTTGGAACTGAGAAGGCAGGTGCAGAGAGCACCGCGATCTGACGGCGCTGTGCAGGCTGTAAAGGAAAGAGCACTGCCACTGGAATGTGGTGCAAATACAGGTTCCCACGCGTCGGGGGCAAGCTCTGGGTAAGGCGGTTGAACTAAAACTGTTCTCTGTGCCAGACGGAGCCGAGAATCTTTCCGTAAAGATGCTGGCTACAAAGCAAACAGAATGTGGTGCTACTTCAGCGCTAGAGAGAAATTGCATAGGCCAGGCGTGTTTCGGCAGAAGCAGCAGCCTGCAGCATTTCGCTGCCGGCACCGTGCTCTCTGGGCGACAAGTAGACGACGCTTCGTCTCCAGCAAAACGAAAGCGCCACCTGCTACGAACAGCATAAGAATGAAGGCAGAGCACCGAGCTGGTGTGTGCATCGCACAGGCTGCAAGAGGAAGCGTGGCTGCCACTCGCTTGTTTTCGGATTCAAATTAGCAGTTGAAAACAGAAAATTCCACTTGCAGCTACTTGTGCTGCTACCTACTTCTCTTCCAGCTTTCCCTGGAAAGAATTGTGCCAGGGTTTATGCTTGGAGATGCAGAGATGACAGTGGTAGAGGCAGCAGAGAATGGAAATAGAGAGTGCAGCGGACAGTTTCTGGGGCTTTACGTGAGGCAACGGGGAAAGTGCAGTCCAGCAGTGGCTTTTCCTTCTGGAGCCTTTTTCTTTGGGAGCAGCTGCTGCAAGTGGGCAACGGAGCTGCGAGAGTGCATGATGTGACGGCACGTCTATGTGAGAAGGAAGCTGCCGAGCCGCAGTGTGTTGTGCTCAGTTTCAAGGCTGCTTGGAGCAGGGGGGGTACTTGAAGAACGCCTTCTTTCTGGACGTGTCCTTCTGGGTGTGCTCGAGCTGCATGGACTCTGCAGCACTGAAGGTGTAAGAAACTGCTTCTGGCCAGGTAGTGTCCAGGAGTGCAACGGCTGCTCCTTCCTTTCTGAAGCAGTCAGAGCATTCTTAGCTGAATGTGCTTGTGAAGAAGCTCTTGGCTGGACATTTGAAATTCGGTGCACTGAGTACATGAACCCGGTGCCCAGCTGCTTCGTTCTTCGCCTTCTGCGGTCGGGACAGAACTGAAGCCCAGCGATGACTTTAACCGTGCAGCTCTTCAGCGTGTGTACTGCACGCATCCACAGTGTGCTCTGCAAGGATTTTCCTCTGCTCTCGCTCAGCGAAATGAATCAGAAGAGAAACACTGGATGGATTAGCCTTTCGCTGGCCAAGGCTCACAGTACAGCACCACACTCTGGGTGACGAGGAGAACAAAGGAAGAACATCTTTTCGCCCTGCCACGGTCTTCTCTGCGAGACGACTTCCCGCGTCTCTCTCCCTGCAAGGCTCGAATGTGCGCGATGGTACTTGGAACTGAGAAGGCAGGTGCAGAGAGCACCGCGACCTGACGGCGCTGTGCAGGCTGCGAAGGAAAGAGGACTGCCACTGGAATGTGCTGCAAATACAGGTTCCCACGCGTCGGGGACAAGCTCTGGGTAAGGCGCTTGAACTAAAACTGTTCTCTGTGCCAGACGGAGCCGAGAATCTTTCCGTAAAGATGCTGGCTACAAAGCAAACAGAATGTGGTGCTACTTCAGCGCTAGAGAGAAATTGCATCGCCCAGGCGTGTTTCGGCAGAAGCAGCAGCCTGCAGATTTCGCTGCCGGCACCGTGCTCTCTGGGCGACAAGTAGACGACGCTTCGTCTCCAGCAAAACGAAAGCGCCACCTGCTACGAAGAGTATAAGAATGAAGGCAGAGCACCGAGCTGGTGTGTGCATCGCACAGGCTGCAAGAGGAAGCGTGGCTGCCACTCGCTTGTTTTCGGATTCAAATTAGCAGTTGAAAACAGAAAATTCCACTTGCAGCTACTTGTGCTGCTACCTAGTTCTCTTCCAGCTTTCCCTGGAAAGAATTGTGCTGAGCATTATGCTTGGAGATGCAGAGATGACAGTGGTAGAGGCAGCGGAGAATGGAAATAGAGAGTGCAGCGGACAGTTTCTGGGGCTTTACGTGAGGCAACGGGGAAAGTGCAGTCCAGCAGTGGCTTTTCCTTCTGGAGCCTTTTTCTTTGGGAGCAGCTGCTGCAAGTGGGCAACGGAGCTGCGAGAGTGCATGATGTGACGGCACGTCTATGTGAGAAGGAAGCTGCCGAGCCGCAGTGTGTTGTGCTCAGTTTCAAGGCTGCTTGGAGCAGGGGGGGTACTTGAAGAACGCCTTCTTTCTGGACGTGTCCTTCTGGGTGTGCTCGAGCTGCATGGACTCTGCAGCACTGAAGGTGTAAGAAACTGCTTCTGGCCAGGTAGTGTCCAGGAGTGCAACGGCTGCTCCTTCCTTTCTGAAGCAGTCAGAGCATTCTTAGCTGAATGTGCTTGTGAAGAAGCTCTTGGCTGGACATTTGAAATTCGGTGCACTGAGTACATGAACCCGGTGCCCAGCTGCTTCGTTCTTCGCCTTCTGCGGTCGGGACAGAACTGAAGCCCAGCGATGACTTTAACCGTGCAGCTCTTCAGCGTGTGTACTGCACGCATCCACAGTGTGCTCTGCAAGGATTTTCCTCTGCTCTCGCTCAGCGAAATGAATCAGAAGAGAAACACTGGATGGATTAGCCTTTCGCTGGCCAAGGCTCACAGTACAGCACCACACTCTGGGTGACGAGGAGAACAAAGGAAGAACATCTTTTCGCCCTGCCACGGTCTTCTCTGCGAGACGACTTCCCGCGTCTCTCTCCCTGCAAGGCTCGAATGTGCACGATGGTACTTGGAACTGAGAAGGCACGTGCAGAGAGCACCGCGACCTGACGGCGCTGTGCAGGCTGCGAAGGAAAGAGGACTGCCACTGGAATGTGCTGCAAATACAGGTTCCCACGCGTCGGGGACAAGCTCTGGGTAAGGCGCTTGAACTAAAACTGTTCTCTGTGCCAGACGGAGCCGAGAATCTTTCCGTAAAGATGCTGGCTACAAAGCAAACAGAATGTGGTGCTACTTCAGCGCTAGAGAGAAATTGCATCGCCCAGGCGTGTTTCGGCAGAAGCAGCAGCCTGCAGCATTTCGCTGCCGGCACCGTGCTCTCTGGGCGACAAGTAGACGACGCTTCGTCTCCAGCAAAACGAAAGCGCCACCTGCTACGAAGAGTATAAGAATGAAGGCAGAGCACCGAGCTGGTGTGTGCATCGCACAGGCTGCAAGAGGAAGCGTGGCTGCCACTCGCTTGTTTTCGGATTCAAATTAGCAGTTGAAAACAGAAAATTCCACTTGCAGCTACTTGTGCTGCTACCTAGTTCTCTTCCAGCTTTCCCTGGAAAGAATTGTGCTGAGCATTATGCTTGGAGATGCAGAGATGACAGTGGTAGAGGCAGCGGAGAATGGAAATAGAGAGTGCAGCGGACAGTTTCTGGGGCTTTACGTGAGGCAACGGGGAAAGTGCAGTCCAGCAGTGGCTTTTCCTTCTGGAGCCTTTTTCTTTGGGAGCAGCTGCTGCAAGTGGGCAACGGAGCTGCGAGAGTGCATGATGTGACGGCACGTCTATGTGAGAAGGAAGCTGCCGAGCCGCAGTGTGTTGTGCTCAGTTTCAAGGCTGCTTGGAGCAGGGGGGGTACTTGAAGAACGCCTTCTTTCTGGACGTGTCCTTCTGGGTGTGCTCGAGCTGCATGGACTCTGCAGCACTGAAGGTGTAAGAAACTGCTTCTGGCCAGGTAGTGTCCAGGAGTGCAACGGCTGCTCCTTCCTTTCTGAAGCAGTCAGAGCATTCTTAGCTGAATGTGCTTGTGAAGAAGCTCTTGGCTGGACATTTGAAATTCGGTGCACTGAGTACATGAACCCGGTGCCCAGCTGCTTCGTTCTTCGCCTTCTGCGGTCGGGACAGAACTGAAGCCCAGCGTTGCCTTTGAGCTTTGCCGCTCTTCAGCGCGTACACTGCACGCATCCACTGTGTGCTCTGCAAGGATTTTCCTCTGCTCAACGTACAATCATTTGCTTGCTGTTTCACAGAGTCCAAACTGTCCATGTAGCTCTCGCTCAGTGAAATGCGTCAGGAGAGAAACACTTGCTGGAGTAGCTTTTCGCTGGCCAGGACTTTCAACACAGCACCACAATTCAGGTAAGAAGCAGGAGAAAGGAAGAACATCTTTTCGTCCTGGCACGTTCTTCTCTGTGAGACGACTATCCGCGTCTTCTCTCCCTGCAAGGCTCTAATGTGTGCGGTGGCACTTGGAACTGAGAAGGCAGGTGCAGAGAGCACCGCGATCTGACGGCGCTGTGCAGGCTGTAAAGGAAAGAGCACTGCCACTGGAATGTGCTGCAAATACAGGTTCCCACGCGTCGGGGGCAAGCTCTGGGTAAGGCGGTTGAACTAAAACTGTTCTCTGTGCCAGACGGAGCCGAGAATCTTTCCGTAAAGATGCTGGCTACAAAGCAAACAGAATGTGGTGCTACTTCAGCGCTAGAGAGAAATTGCATAGGCCAGGCGTGTTTCGGCAGAAGCAGCAGCCTGCAGCATTTCGCTGCCGGCACCGTGCTCTCTGGGCGACAAGTAGACGACGCTTCGTCTCCAGCAAAACGAAAGCGCCACCTGCTACGAAGAGTATAAGAATGAAGGCAGAGCACCGAGCTGGTGTGTGCATCGCACAGGCTGCAAGAGGAAGCGTGGCTGCCACTCGCTTGTTTTCGGATTCAAATTAGCAGTTGAAAACAGAAAATTCCACTTGCAGCTACTTGTGCTGCTACCTAGTTCTCTTCCAGCTTTCCCTGGAAAGAATTGTGCTGAGCATTATGCTTGGAGATGCAGAGATGACAGTGGTAGAGGCAGCGGAGAATGGAAATAGAGAGTGCAGCGGACAGTTTCTGGGGCTTTACGTGAGGCAACGGGGAAAGTGCAGTCCAGCAGTGGCTTTTCCTTCTGGAGCCTTTTTCTTTGGGAGCAGCTGCTGCAAGTGGGCAACGGAGCTGCGAGAGTGCATGATGTGACGGCACGTCTATGTGAGAAGGAAGCTGCCGAGCCGCAGTGTGTTGTGCTCAGTTTCAAGGCTGCTTGGAGCAGGGGGGGTACTTGAAGAACGCCTTCTTTCTGGACGTGTCCTTCTGGGTGTGCTCGAGCTGCATGGACTCTGCAGCACTGAAGGTGTAAGAAACTGCTTCTGGCCAGGTAGTGTCCAGGAGTGCAACGGCTGCTCCTTCCTTTCTGAAGCAGTCAGAGCATTCTTAGCTGAATGTGCTTGTGAAGAAGCTCTTGGCTGGACATTTGAAATTCGGTGCACTGAGTACATGAACCCGGTGCCCAGCTGCTTCGTTCTTCGCCTTCTGCGGTCGGGACAGAACTGAAGCCCAGCGTTGCCTTTGAGCTTTGCCGCTCTTCAGCGCGTACACTGCACGCATCCACAGTGTGCTCTGCAAGGATTTTCCTCTGCTCAACGTACAATCATTTGCTTGCTGTTTCACAGAGTCCAAACTGTCCATGTAGCTCTCGCTCAGTGAAATGCGTCAGGAGAGAAACACTTGCTGGAGTAGCTTTTCGCTGGCCAGGACTTTCAACACAGCACCACAATTCAGGTAAGAAGCAGGAGAAAGGAAGAACATCTTTTCGTCCTGGCACGTTCTTCTCTGTGAGACGACTATCCGCGTCTTCTCTCCCTGCAAGGCTCTAATGTGTGCGGTGGCACTTGGAACTGAGAAGGCAGGTGCAGAGAGCACCGCGATCTGACGGCGCTGTGCAGGCTGTAAAGGAAAGAGCACTGCCACTGGAATGTGGTGCAAATACAGGTTCCCACGCGTCGGGGGCAAGCTCTGGGTAAGGCGGTTGAACTAAAACTGTTCTCTGTGCCAGACGGAGCCGAGAATCTTTCCGTAAAGATGCTGGCTACAAAGCAAACAGAATGTGGTGCTACTTCAGCGCTAGAGAGAAATTGCATAGGCCAGGCGTGTTTCGGCAGAAGCAGCAGCCTGCAGCATTTCGCTGCCGGCACCGTGCTCTCTGGGCGACAAGTAGACGACGGTTCGTCTCCAGCAAAACGAAAGCGCCACCTGCTACGAACAGCATAAGAATGAAGGCAGAGCACCGAGCTGGTGTGTGCATCGCACAGGCTGCAAGAGGAAGCGTGGCTGCCACTCGCTTGTTTTCGGATTCAAATTAGCAGTTGAAAACAGAAAATTCCACTTGCAGCTACTTGTGCTGCTACCTAGTTCTCTTCCAGCTTTCCCTGGAAAGAATTGTGCCAGGGTTTATGCTTGGAGATGCAGAGATGACAGTGGTAGAGGCAGCAGAGAATGGAAATAGAGAGTGCAGCGGACAGTTTCTGGGGCTTTACGTGAGGCAACGGGGAAAGTGCAGTCCAGCAGTGGCTTTTCCTTCTGGAGCCTTTTTCTTTGGGAGCAGCTGCTGCAAGTGGGCAACGGAGCTGCGAGAGTGCATGATGTGACGGCACGTCTATGTGAGAAGGAAGCTGCCGAGCCGCAGTGTGTTGTGCTCAGTTTCAAGGCTGCTTGGAGCAGGGGGGGTACTTGAAGAACGCCTTCTTTCTGGACGTGTCCTTCTGGGTGTGCTCGAGCTGCATGGACTCTGCAGCACTGAAGGTGTAAGAAACTGCTTGTGGCCAGGTAGTGTCCAGGAGTGCAACGGCTGCTCCTTCCTTTCTGAAGCAGTCAGAGCATTCTTAGCTGAATGTGCTTGTGAAGAAGCTCTTGGCTGGACATTTGAAATTCGGTGCACTGAGTACATGAACCCGGTGCCCAGCTGCTTCGTTCTTCGCCTTCTGCGGTCGGGACAGAACTGAAGCCCAGCGATGACTTTAACCGTGCAGCTCTTCAGCGTGTGTACTGCACGCATCCACAGTGTGCTCTGCAAGGATTTTCCTCTGCTCTCGCTCAGCGAAATGAATCAGAAGAGAAACACTGGATGGATTAGCCTTTCGCTGGCCAAGGCTCACAGTACAGCACCACACTCTGGGTGACGAGGAGAACAAAGGAAGAACATCTTTTCGCCCTGCCACGGTCTTCTCTGCGAGACGACTTCCCGCGTCTCTCTCCCTGCAAGGCTCGAATGTGCGCGATGGTACTTGGAACTGAGAAGGCAGGAGTAGAGAGCACCGCGACCTGACGGCGCTGTGCAGGCTGCGAAGGAAAGAGGACTGCCACTGGAATGTGCTGCAAATACAGGTTCCCACGCGTCGGGGACAAGCTCTGGGTAAGGTGCTTGAACTAAAACTGTTCTCTGTGCCAGACGGAGCCGAGAATCTTTCCGTAAAGATGCTGGCTACAAAGCAAACAGAATGTGGTGCTACTTCAGCGCTAGAGAGAAATTGCATCGCCCAGGCGTGTTTCGGCAGAAGCAGCAGCCTGCAGCATTTCGCTGCCGGCACCGTGCTCTCTGGGCGACAAGTAGACGACGCTTCGTCTCCAGCAAAACGAAAGCGCCACCTGCTACGAAGAGCATAAGAATGAAGGCAGAGCACCGAGCTGGTGTGTGCATCGCACAGGCTGCAAGAGGAAGCGTGGCTGCCACTCGCTTGTTTTCGGATTCAAATTAGCAGTTGAAAACAGAAAATTCCACTTGCAGCTACTTGTGCTGCTACCTAGTTCTCTTCCAGCTTTCCCTGGAAAGAATTGTGCTGAGCATTATGCTTGGAGATGCAGAGATGACAGTGGTAGAGGCAGCGGAGAATGGAAATAGAGAGTGCAGCGGACAGTTTCTGGGGCTTTACGTGAGGCAACGGGGAAAGTGCAGTCCAGCAGTGGCTTTTCCTTCTGGAGCCTTTTTCTTTGGGAGCAGCTGCTGCAAGTGGGCAACGGAGCTGCGAGAGTGCATGATGTGACGGCACGTCTATGTGAGAAGGAAGCTGCCGAGCCGCAGTGTGTTGTGCTCAGTTTCAAGGCTGCTTGGAGCAGGGGGGGTACTTGAAGAACGCCTTCTTTCTGGACGTGTCCTTCTGGGTGTGCTCGAGCTGCATGGACTCTGCAGCACTGAAGGTGTAAGAAACTGCTTCTGGCCAGGTAGTGTCCAGGAGTGCAACGGCTGCTCCTTCCTTTCTGAAGCAGTCAGAGCATTCTTAGCTGAATGTGCTTGTGAAGAAGCTCTTGGCTGGACATTTGAAATTCGGTGCACTGAGTACATGAACCCGGTGCCCAGCTGCTTCGTTCTTCGCCTTCTGCGGTCGGGACAGAACTGAAGCCCAGCGTTGCCTTTGAGCTTTGCCGCTCTTCAGCGCGTACACTGCACGCATCCACAGTGTGCTCTGCAAGGATTTTCCTCTGCTCTCGCTCAGCGAAATGAATCAGAAGAGAAACACTGGATGGATTAGCCTTTCGCTGGCCAAGGCTCACAGTACAGCACCACACTCTGGGTGACGAGGAGAACAAAGGAAGAACATCTTTTCGCCCTGCCACGGTCTTCTCTGCGAGACGACTTCCCGCGTCTCTCTCCCTGCAAGGCTCGAATGTGCGCGATGGTACTTGGAACTGAGAAGGCAGGAGCAGAGAGCACCGCGACCTGACGGCGCTGTGCAGGCTGCAAAGGAAAGAGGACTGCCACGGGAATGTGCTGCAAATACAGGTTCCCACGCGTCGGGGACAAGCTCTGGGTAAGGCGCTTGAACTAAAACTGTGCCAGACGGAGCCGAGAATCTTTCCGTAAAGATGCTGGCTACAAAGCAAACAGAATGTGGTGCTACTTCAGCGCTAGAGAGAAATTGCATCGCCCAGGCGTGTTTCGGCAGAAGCAGCAGCCTGCAGCATTTCGCTGCCGGCACCGTGCTCTCTGGGCGACAAGTAGACGACGCTTCGTCTCCAGCAAAACGAAAGCGCCACCTGCTACGAAGAGTATAAGAATGAAGGCAGAGCACCGAGCTGGTGTGTGCATCGCACAGGCTGCAAGAGGAAGCGTGGCTGCCACTCGCTTGTTTTCGGATTCAAATTAGCAGTTGAAAACAGAAAATTCCACTTGCAGCTACTTGTGCTGCTACCTAGTTCTCTTCCAGCTTTCCCTGGAAAGAATTGTGCTGAGCATTATGCTTGGAGATGCAGAGATGACAGTGGTAGAGGCAGCGGAGAATGGAAATAGAGAGTGCAGCGGACAGTTTCTGGGGCTTTACGTGAGGCAACGGGGAAAGTGCAGTCCAGCAGTGGCTTTTCCTTCTGGAGCCTTTTTCTTTGGGAGCAGCTGCTGCAAGTGGGCAACGGAGCTGCGAGAGTGCATGATGTGACGGCACGTCTATGTGAGAAGGAAGCTGCCGAGCCGCAGTGTGTTGTGCTCAGTTTCAAGGCTGCTTGGAGCAGGGGGGGTACTTGAAGAACGCCTTCTTTCTGGACGTGTCCTTCTGGGTGTGCTCGAGCTGCATGGACTCTGCAGCACTGAAGGTGTAAGAAACTGCTTCTGGCCAGGTAGTGTCCAGGAGTGCAACGGCTGCTCCTTCCTTTCTGAAGCAGTCAGAGCATTCTTAGCTGAATGTGCTTGTGAAGAAGCTCTTGGCTGGACATTTGAAATTCGGTGCACTGAGTACATGAACCCGGTGCCCAGCTGCTTCGTTCTTCGCCTTCTGCGGTCGGGACAGAACTGAAGCCCAGCGTTGCCTTTGAGCTTTGCCGCTCTTCAGCGCGTACACTGCACGCATCCACAGTGTGCTCTGCAAGGATTTTCCTCTGCTCAACGTACAATCATTTGCTTGCTGTTTCACAGAGTCCAAACTGTCCATGTAGCTCTCGCTCAGTGAAATGCGTCAGGAGAGAAACACTTGCTGGAGTAGCTTTTCGCTGGCCAGGACTTTCAACACAGCACCACAATTCAGGTAAGAAGCAGGAGAAAGGAAGAACATCTTTTCGTCCTGGCACGTTCTTCTCTGTGAGACGACTATCCGCGTCTTCTCTCCCTGCAAGGCTCTAATGTGTGCGGTGGCACTTGGAACTGAGAATACAGGTGCAGAGAGCACCGCGATCTGACGGCGCTGTGCAGGCTGTAAAGGAAAGAGCACTGCCACTGGAATGTGGTGCAAATACAGGTTCCCACGCGTCGGGGGCAAGCTCTGGGTAAGGCGGTTGAACTAAAACTGTTCTCTGTGCCAGACGGAGCCGAGAATCTTTCCGTAAAGATGCTGGCTACAAAGCAAACAGAATGTGGTGCTACTTCAGCGCTAGAGAGAAATTGCATAGGCCAGGCGTGTTTCGGCAGAAGCAGCAGCCTGCAGCATTTCGCTGCCGGCACCGTGCTCTCTGGGCGACAAGTAGACGACGCTTCGTCTCCAGCAAAACGAAAGCGCCACCTGCTACGAACAGCATAAGAATGAAGGCAGAGCACCGAGCTGGTGTGTGCATCGCACAGGCTGCAAGAGGAAGCGTGGCTGCCACTCGCTTGTTTTCGGATTCAAATTAGCAGTTGAAAACAGAAAATTCCACTTGCAGCTACTTGTGCTGCTACCTAGTTCTCTTCCAGCTTTCCCTGGAAAGAATTGTGCCAGGGTTTATGCTTGGAGATGCAGAGATGACAGTGGTAGAGGCAGCAGAGAATGGAAATAGAGAGTGCAGCGGACAGTTTCTGGGGCTTTACGTGAGGCAACGGGGAAAGTGCAGTCCAGCAGTGGCTTTTCCTTCTGGAGCCTTTTTCTTTGGGAGCAGCTGCTGCAAGTGGGCAACGGAGCTGCGAGAGTGCATGATGTGACGGCACGTCTATGTGAGAAGGAAGCTGCCGAGCCGCAGTGTGTTGTGCTCAGTTTCAAGGCTGCTTGGAGCAGGGGGGGTACTTGAAGAACGCCTTCTTTCTGGACGTGTCCTTCTGGGTGTGCTCGAGCTGCATGGACTCTGCAGCACTGAAGGTGTAAGAAACTGCTTCTGGCCAGGTAGTGTCCAGGAGTGCAACGGCTGCTCCTTCCTTTCTGAAGCAGTCAGAGCATTCTTAGCTGAATGTGCTTGTGAAGAAGCTCTTGGCTGGACATTTGAAATTCGGTGCACTGAGTACATGAACCCGGTGCCCAGCTGCTTCGTTCTTCGCCTTCTGCGGTCGGGACAGAACTGAAGCCCAGCGTTGCCTTTGAGCTTTGCCGCTCTTCAGCGCGTACACTGCACGCATCCACAGTGTGCTCTGCAAGGATTTTCCTCTGCTCTCGCTCAGCGAAATGAATCAGAAGAGAAACACTGGATGGATTAGCCTTTCGCTGGCCAAGGCTCACAGTACAGCACCACACTCTGGGTGACGAGGAGAACAAAGGAAGAACATCTTTTCGCCCTGCCACGGTCTTCTCTGCGAGACGACTTCCCGCGTCTCTCTCCCTGCAAGGCTCGAATGTGCGCGATGGTACTTGGAACTGAGAAGGCAGGAGCAGAGAGCACCGCGACCTGACGGCGCTGTGCAGGCTGCAAAGGAAAGAGGACTGCCACGGGAATGTGCTGCAAATACAGGTTCCCACGCGTCGGGGACAAGCTCTGGGTAAGGCGCTTGAACTAAAACTGTGCCAGACGGAGCCGAGAATCTTTCCGTAAAGATGCTGGCTACAAAGCAAACAGAATGTGGTGCTACTTCAGCGCTAGAGAGAAATTGCATCGCCCAGGCGTGTTTCGGCAGAAGCAGCAGCCTGCAGCATTTCGCTGCCGGCACCGTGCTCTCTGGGCGACAAGTAGACGACGCTTCGTCTCCAGCAAAACGAAAGCGCCACCTGCTACGAAGAGTATAAGAATGAAGGCAGAGCACCGAGCTGGTGTGTGCATCGCACAGGCTGCAAGAGGAAGCGTGGCTGCCACTCGCTTGTTTTCGGATTCAAATTAGCAGTTGAAAACAGAAAATTCCACTTGCAGCTACTTGTGCTGCTACCTAGTTCTCTTCCAGCTTTCCCTGGAAAGAATTGTGCTGAGCATTATGCTTGGAGATGCAGAGATGACAGTGGTAGAGGCAGCGGAGAATGGAAATAGAGAGTGCAGCGGACAGTTTCTGGGGCTTTACGTGAGGCAACGGGGAAAGTGCAGTCCAGCAGTGGCTTTTCCTTCTGGAGCCTTTTTCTTTGGGAGCAGCTGCTGCAAGTGGGCAACGGAGCTGCGAGAGTGCATGATGTGACGGCACGTCTATGTGAGAAGGAAGCTGCCGAGCCGCAGTGTGTTGTGCTCAGTTTCAAGGCTGCTTGGAGCAGGGGGGGTACTTGAAGAACGCCTTCTTTCTGGACGTGTCCTTCTGGGTGTGCTCGAGCTGCATGGACTCTGCAGCACTGAAGGTGTAAGAAACTGCTTCTGGCCAGGTAGTGTCCAGGAGTGCAACGGCTGCTCCTTCCTTTCTGAAGCAGTCAGAGCATTCTTAGCTGAATGTGCTTGTGAAGAAGCTCTTGGCTGGACATTTGAAATTCGGTGCACTGAGTACATGAACCCGGTGCCCAGCTGCTTCGTTCTTCGCCTTCTGCGGTCGGGACAGAACTGAAGCCCAGCGTTGCCTTTGAGCTTTGCCGCTCTTCAGCGCGTACACTGCACGCATCCACTGTGTGCTCTGCAAGGATTTTCCTCTGCTCAACGTACAATCATTTGCTTGCTGTTTCACAGAGTCCAAACTGTCCATGTAGCTCTCGCTCAGTGAAATGCGTCAGGAGAGAAACACTTGCTGGAGTAGCTTTTCGCTGGCCAGGACTTTCAACACAGCACCACAATTCAGGTAAGAAGCAGGAGAAAGGAAGAACATCTTTTCGTCCTGGCACGTTCTTCTCTGTGAGACGACTATCCGCGTCTTCTCTCCCTGCAAGGCTCTAATGTGTGCGGTGGCACTTGGAACTGAGAATACAGGTGCAGAGAGCACCGCGATCTGACGGCGCTGTGCAGGCTGTAAAGGAAAGAGCACTGCCACTGGAATGTGGTGCAAATACAGGTTCCCACGCGTCGGGGGCAAGCTCTGGGTAAGGCGGTTGAACTAAAACTGTTCTCTGTGCCAGACGGAGCCGAGAATCTTTCCGTAAAGATGCTGGCTACAAAGCAAACAGAATGTGGTGCTACTTCAGCGCTAGAGAGAAATTGCATAGGCCAGGCGTGTTTCGGCAGAAGCAGCAGCCTGCAGCATTTCGCTGCCGGCACCGTGCTCTCTGGGCGACAAGTAGACGACGCTTCGTCTCCAGCAAAACGAAAGCGCCACCTGCTACGAACAGCATAAGAATGAAGGCAGAGCACCGAGCTGGTGTGTGCATCGCACAGGCTGCAAGAGGAAGCGTGGCTGCCACTCGCTTGTTTTCGGATTCAAATTAGCAGTTGAAAACAGAAAATTCCACTTGCAGCTACTTGTGCTGCTACCTACTTCTCTTCCAGCTTTCCCTGGAAAGAATTGTGCCAGGGTTTATGCTTGGAGATGCAGAGATGACAGTGGTAGAGGCAGCAGAGAATGGAAATAGAGAGTGCAGCGGACAGTTTCTGGGGCTTTACGTGAGGCAACGGGGAAAGTGCAGTCCAGCAGTGGCTTTTCCTTCTGGAGCCTTTTTCTTTGGGAGCAGCTGCTGCAAGTGGGCAACGGAGCTGCGAGAGTGCATGATGTGACGGCACGTCTATGTGAGAAGGAAGCTGCCGAGCCGCAGTGTGTTGTGCTCAGTTTCAAGGCTGCTTGGAGCAGGGGGGGTACTTGAAGAACGCCTTCTTTCTGGACGTGTCCTTCTGGGTGTGCTCGAGCTGCATGGACTCTGCAGCACTGAAGGTGTAAGAAACTGCTTCTGGCCAGGTAGTGTCCAGGAGTGCAACGGCTGCTCCTTCCTTTCTGAAGCAGTCAGAGCATTCTTAGCTGAATGTGCTTGTGAAGAAGCTCTTGGCTGGACATTTGAAATTCGGTGCACTGAGTACATGAACCCGGTGCCCAGCTGCTTCGTTCTTCGCCTTCTGCGGTCGGGACAGAACTGAAGCCCAGCGTTGCCTTTGAGCTTTGCCGCTCTTCAGCGCGTACACTGCACGCATCCACAGTGTGCTCTGCAAGGATTTTCCTCTGCTCTCGCTCAGCGAAATGAATCAGAAGAGAAACACTGGATGGATTAGCCTTTCGCTGGCCAAGGCTCACAGTACAGCACCACACTCTGGGTGACGAGGAGAACAAAGGAAGAACATCTTTTCGCCCTGCCACGGTCTTCTCTGCGAGACGACTTCCCGCGTCTCTCTCCCTGCAAGGCTCGAATGTGCGCGATGGTACTTGGAACTGAGAAGGCAGGAGCAGAGAGCACCGCGACCTGACGGCGCTGTGCAGGCTGCAAAGGAAAGAGGACTGCCACGGGAATGTGCTGCAAATACAGGTTCCCACGCGTCGGGGACAAGCTCTGGGTAAGGCGCTTGAACTAAAACTGTTCTCTGTGCCAGACGGAGCCGAGAATCTTTCCGTAAAGATGCTGGCTACAAAGCAAACAGAATGTGGTGCTACTTCAGCGCTAGAGAGAAATTGCATCGCCCAGGCGTGTTTCGGCAGAAGCAGCAGCCTGCAGCATTTCGCTGCCGGCACCGTGCTCTCTGGGCGACAAGTAGACGACGGTTCGTCTCCAGCAAAACGAAAGCGCCACCTGCTGCGAAGAGTATAAGAATGAAGGCAGAGCACCGAGCTGGTGTGTGCATCGCACAGGCTGCAAGAGGAAGCGTGGCTGCCACTCGCTTGTTTTCGGATTCAAATTAGCAGTTGAAAACAGAAAATTCCACTTGCAGCTACTTGTGCTGCTACCTAGTTCTCTTCCAGCTTTCCCTGGAAAGAATTGTGCCAGGGTTTATGCTTGGAGATGCAGAGATGACAGTGGTAGAGGCAGCGGAGAATGGAAATAGAGAGTGCAGCGGACAGTTTCTGGGGCTTTACGTGAGGCAACGGGGAAAGTGCAGTCCAGCAGTGGCTTTTCCTTCTGGAGCCTTTTTCTTTGGGAGCAGCTGCTGCAAGTGGGCAACGGAGCTGCGAGAGTGCATGATGTGACGGCACGTCTATGTGAGAAGGAAGCTGCCGAGCCGCAGTGTGTTGTGCTCAGTTTCAAGGCTGCTTGGAGCAGGGGGGGTACTTGAAGAACGCCTTCTTTCTGGACGTGTCCTTCTGGGTGTGCTCGAGCTGCATGGACTCTGCAGCACTGAAGGTGTAAGAAACTGCTTCTGGCCAGGTAGTGTCCAGGAGTGCAACGGCTGCTCCTTCCTTTCTGAAGCAGTCAGAGCATTCTTAGCTGAATGTGCTTGTGAAGAAGCTCTTGGCTGGACATTTGAAATTCGGTGCACTGAGTACATGAACCCGGTGCCCAGCTGCTTCGTTCTTCGCCTTCTGCGGTCGGGACAGAACTGAAGCCCAGCGTTGCCTTTGAGCTTTGCCGCTCTTCAGCGCGTACACTGCACGCATCCACAGTGTGCTCTGCAAGGATTTTCCTCTGCTCAACGTACAATCATTTGCTTGCTGTTTCACAGAGTCCAAACTGTCCATGTAGCTCTCGCTCAGTGAAATGCGTCAGGAGAGAAACACTTGCTGGAGTAGCTTTTCGCTGGCCAGGACTTTCAACACAGCACCACAATTCAGGTAAGAAGCAGGAGAAAGGAAGAACATCTTTTCGTCCTGGCACGTTCTTCTCTGTGAGACGACTATCCGCGTCTTCTCTCCCTGCAAGGCTCTAATGTGTGCGGTGGCACTTGGAACTGAGAAGGCAGGTGCAGAGAGCACCGCGATCTGACGGCGCTGTGCAGGCTGTAAAGGAAAGAGCACTGCCACTGGAATGTGGTGCAAATACAGGTTCCCACGCGTCGGGGGCAAGCTCTGGGTAAGGCGGTTGAACTAAAACTGTTCTCTGTGCCAGACGGAGCCGAGAATCTTTCCGTAAAGATGCTGGCTACAAAGCAAACAGAATGTGGTGCTACTTCAGCGCTAGAGAGAAATTGCATAGGCCAGGCGTGTTTCGGCAGAAGCAGCAGCCTGCAGCATTTCGCTGCCGGCACCGTGCTCTCTGGGCGACAAGTAGACGACGCTTCGTCTCCAGCAAAACGAAAGCGCCACCTGCTACGAACAGCATAAGAATGAAGGCAGAGCACCGAGCTGGTGTGTGCATCGCACAGGCTGCAAGAGGAAGCGTGGCTGCCACTCGCTTGTTTTCGGATTCAAATTAGCAGTTGAAAACAGAAAATTCCACTTGCAGCTACTTGTGCTGCTACCTAGTTCTCTTCCAGCTTTCCCTGGAAAGAATTGTGCCAGGGTTTATGCTTGGAGATGCAGAGATGACAGTGGTAGAGGCAGCAGAGAATGGAAATAGAGAGTGCAGCGGACAGTTTCTGGGGCTTTACGTGAGGCAACGGGGAAAGTGCAGTCCAGCAGTGGCTTTTCCTTCTGGAGCCTTTTTCTTTGGGAGCAGCTGCTGCAAGTGGGCAACGGAGCTGCGAGAGTGCATGATGTGACGGCACGTCTATGTGAGAAGGAAGCTGCCGAGCCGCAGTGTGTTGTGCTCAGTTTCAAGGCTGCTTGGAGCAGGGGGGGTACTTGAAGAACGCCTTCTTTCTGGACGTGTCCTTCTGGGTGTGCTCGAGCTGCATGGACTCTGCAGCACTGAAGGTGTAAGAAACTGCTTCTGGCCAGGTAGTGTCCAGGAGTGCAACGGCTGCTCCTTCCTTTCTGAAGCAGTCAGAGCATTCTTAGCTGAATGTGCTTGTGAAGAAGCTCTTGGCTGGACATTTGAAATTCGGTGCACTGAGTACATGAACCCGGTGCCCAGCTGCTTCGTTCTTCGCCTTCTGCGGTCGGGACAGAACTGAAGCCCAGCGTTGCCTTTGAGCTTTGCCGCTCTTCAGCGCGTACACTGCACGCATCCACAGTGTGCTCTGCAAGGATTTTCCTCTGCTCTCGCTCAGCGAAATGAATCAGAAGAGAAACACTGGATGGATTAGCCTTTCGCTGGCCAAGGCTCACAGTACAGCACCACACTCTGGGTGACGAGGAGAACAAAGGAAGAACATCTTTTCGCCCTGCCACGGTCTTCTCTGCGAGACGACTTCCCGCGTCTCTCTCCCTGCAAGGCTCGAATGTGCGCGATGGTACTTGGAACTGAGAAGGCAGGAGCAGAGAGCACCGCGACCTGACGGCGCTGTGCAGGCTGCAAAGGAAAGAGGACTGCCACGGGAATGTGCTGCAAATACAGGTTCCCACGCGTCGGGGACAAGCTCTGGGTAAGGCGCTTGAACTAAAACTGTTCTCTGTGCCAGACGGAGCCGAGAATCTTTCCGTAAAGATGCTGGCTACAAAGCAAACAGAATGTGGTGCTACTTCAGCGCTAGAGAGAAATTGCATCGCCCAGGCGTGTTTCGGCAGAAGCAGCAGCCTGCAGCATTTCGCTGCCGGCACCGTGCTCTCTGGGCGACAAGTAGACGACGGTTCGTCTCCAGCAAAACGAAAGCGCCACCTGCTGCGAAGAGTATAAGAATGAAGGCAGAGCACCGAGCTGGTGTGTGCATCGCACAGGCTGCAAGAGGAAGCGTGGCTGCCACTCGCTTGTTTTCGGATTCAAATTAGCAGTTGAAAACAGAAAATTCCACTTGCAGCTACTTGTGCTGCTACCTAGTTCTCTTCCAGCTTTCCCTGGAAAGAATTGTGCCAGGGTTTATGCTTGGAGATGCAGAGATGACAGTGGTAGAGGCAGCGGAGAATGGAAATAGAGAGTGCAGCGGACAGTTTCTGGGGCTTTACGTGAGGCAATGGGGAAAGTGCAGTCCAGCAGTGGCTTTTCCTTCTGGAGCCTTTTTCTTTGGGAGCAGCTGCTGCAAGTGGGCAACGGAGCTGCGAGAGTGCATGATGTGACGGCACGTCTATGTGAGAAGGAAGCTGCCGAGCCGCAGTGTGTTGTGCTCAGTTTCAAGGCTGCTTGGAGCAGGGGGGGTACTTGAAGAACGCCTTCTTTCTGGACGTGTCCTTCTGGGTGTGCTCGAGCTGCATGGACTCTGCAGCACTGAAGGTGTAAGAAACTGCTTCTGGCCAGGTAGTGTCCAGGAGTGCAACGGCTGCTCCTTCCTTTCTGAAGCAGTCAGAGCATTCTTAGCTGAATGTGCTTGTGAAGAAGCTCTTGGCTGGACATTTGAAATTCGGTGCACTGAGTACATGAACCCGGTGCCCAGCTGCTTCGTTCTTCGCCTTCTGCGGTCGGGACAGAACTGAAGCCCAGCGTTGCCTTTGAGCTTTGCCGCTCTTCAGCGCGTACACTGCACGCATCCACAGTGTGCTCTGCAAGGATTTTCCTCTGCTCAACGTACAATCATTTGCTTGCTGTTTCACAGAGTCCAAACTGTCCATGTAGCTCTCGCTCAGTGAAATGCGTCAGGAGAGAAACACTTGCTGGAGTAGCTTTTCGCTGGCCAGGACTTTCAACACAGCACCACAATTCAGGTAAGAAGCAGGAGAAAGGAAGAACATCTTTTCGTCCTGGCACGTTCTTCTCTGTGAGACGACTATCCGCGTCTTCTCTCCCTGCAAGGCTCTAATGTGTGCGGTGGCACTTGGAACTGAGAAGGCAGGTGCAGAGAGCACCGCGATCTGACGGCGCTGTGCAGGCTGTAAAGGAAAGAGCACTGCCACTGGAATGTGGTGCAAATACAGGTTCCCACGCGTCGGGGGCAAGCTCTGGGTAAGGCGGTTGAACTAAAACTGTTCTCTGTGCCAGACGGAGCCGAGAATCTTTCCGTAAAGATGCTGGCTACAAAGCAAACAGAATGTGGTGCTACTTCAGCGCTAGAGAGAAATTGCATAGGCCAGGCGTGTTTCGGCAGAAGCAGCAGCCTGCAGCATTTCGCTGCCGGCACCGTGCTCTCTGGGCGACAAGTAGACGACGCTTCGTCTCCAGCAAAACGAAAGCGCCACCTGCTACGAACAGCATAAGAATGAAGGCAGAGCACCGAGCTGGTGTGTGCATCGCACAGGCTGCAAGAGGAAGCGTGGCTGCCACTCGCTTGTTTTCGGATTCAAATTAGCAGTTGAAAACAGAAAATTCCACTTGCAGCTACTTGTGCTGCTACCTAGTTCTCTTCCAGCTTTCCCTGGAAAGAATTGTGCCAGGGTTTATGCTTGGAGATGCAGAGATGACAGTGGTAGAGGCAGCAGAGAATGGAAATAGAGAGTGCAGCGGACAGTTTCTGGGGCTTTACGTGAGGCAACGGGGAAAGTGCAGTCCAGCAGTGGCTTTTCCTTCTGGAGCCTTTTTCTTTGGGAGCAGCTGCTGCAAGTGGGCAACGGAGCTGCGAGAGTGCATGATGTGACGGCACGTCTATGTGAGAAGGAAGCTGCCGAGCCGCAGTGTGTTGTGCTCAGTTTCAAGGCTGCTTGGAGCAGGGGGGGTACTTGAAGAACGCCTTCTTTCTGGACGTGTCCTTCTGGGTGTGCTCGAGCTGCATGGACTCTGCAGCACTGAAGGTGTAAGAAACTGCTTCTGGCCAGGTAAGTGTCCAGGAGTGCAACGGCTGCTCCTTCCTTTCTGAAGCAGTCAGAGCATTCTTAGCTGAATGTGCTTGTGAAGAAGCTCTTGGCTGGACATTTGAAATTCGGTGCACTGAGTACATGAACCCGGTGCCCAGCTGCTTCGTTCTTCGCCTTCTGCGGTCGGGACAGAACTGAAGCCCAGCGATGACTTTAACCGTGCAGCTCTTCAGCGTGTGTACTGCACGCATCCACAGTGTGCTCTGCAAGGATTTTCCTCTGCTCTCGCTCAGCGAAATGAATCAGAAGAGAAACACTGGATGGATTAGCCTTTCGCTGGCCAAGGCTCACAGTACAGCACCACACTCTGGGTGACGAGGAGAACAAAGGAAGAACATCTTTTCGCCCTGCCACGGTCTTCTCTGCGAGACGACTTCCCGCGTCTCTCTCCCTGCAAGGCTCGAATGTGCGCGATGGTACTTGGAACTGAGAAGGCACGTGCAGAGAGCACCGCGACCTGACGGCGCTGTGCAGGCTGCGAAGGAAAGAGGACTGCCACTGGAATGTGCTGCAAATACAGGTTCCCACGCGTCGGGGACAAGCTCTGGGTAAGGCGCTTGAACTAAAACTGTTCTCTGTGCCAGACGGAGCCGAGAATCTTTCCGTAAAGATGCTGGCTACAAAGCAAACAGAATGTGGTGCTACTTCAGCGCTAGAGAGAAATTGCATCGCCCAGGCGTGTTTCGGCAGAAGCAGCAGCCTGCAGCATTTCGCTGCCGGCACCGTGCTCTCTGGGCGACAAGTAGACGACGCTTCGTCTCCAGCAAAACGAAAGCGCCACCTGCTACGAAGAGTATAAGAATGAAGGCAGAGCACCGAGCTGGTGTGTGCATCGCACAGGCTGCAAGAGGAAGCGTGGCTGCCACTCGCTTGTTTTCGGATTCAAATTAGCAGTTGAAAACAGAAAATTCCACTTGCAGCTACTTGTGCTGCTACCTAGTTCTCTTCCAGCTTTCCCTGGAAAGAATTGTGCTGAGCATTATGCTTGGAGATGCAGAGATGACAGTGGTAGAGGCAGCGGAGAATGGAAATAGAGAGTGCAGCGGACAGTTTCTGGGGCTTTACGTGAGGCAACGGGGAAAGTGCAGTCCAGCAGTGGCTTTTCCTTCTGGAGCCTTTTTCTTTGGGAGCAGCTGCTGCAAGTGGGCAACGGAGCTGCGAGAGTGCATGATGTGACGGCACGTCTATGTGAGAAGGAAGCTGCCGAGCCGCAGTGTGTTGTGCTCAGTTTCAAGGCTGCTTGGAGCAGGGGGGGTACTTGAAGAACGCCTTCTTTCTGGACGTGTCCTTCTGGGTGTGCTCGAGCTGCATGGACTCTGCAGCACTGAAGGTGTAAGAAACTGCTTCTGGCCAGGTAGTGTCCAGGAGTGCAACAGCTGCTCCTTCCTTTCTGAAGCAGTCAGAGCATTCTTAGCTGAATGTGCTTGTGAAGAAGCTCTTGGCTGGACATTTGAAATTCGGTGCACTGAGTACATGAACCCGGTGCCCAGCTGCTTCGTTCTTCGCCTTCTGCGGTCGGGACAGAACTGAAGCCCAGCGTTGCCTTTGAGCTTTGCCGCTCTTCAGCGCGTACACTGCACGCATCCACTGTGTGCTCTGCAAGGATTTTCCTCAGCTCAACGTACAATCATTTGCTTGCTGTTTCACAGAGTCCAAACTGTCCATGTAGCTCTCGCTCAGTGAAATGCGTCAGGAGAGAAACACTTGCTGGAGTAGCTTTTCGCTGGCCAGGACTTTCAACACAGCACCACAATTCAGGTAAGAAGCAGGAGAAAGGAAGAACATCTTTTCGTCCTGGCACGTTCTTCTCTGTGAGACGACTATCCGCGTCTTCTCTCCCTGCAAGGCTCTAATGTGTGCGGTGGCACTTGGAACTGAGAAGGCAGGTGCAGAGAGCACCGCGATCTGACGGCGCTGTGCAGGCTGTAAAGGAAAGAGCACTGCCACTGGAATGTGGTGCAAATACAGGTTCCCACGCGTCGGGGGCAAGCTCTGGGTAAGGCGGTTGAACTAAAACTGTTCTCTGTGCCAGACGGAGCCGAGAATCTTTCCGTAAAGATGCTGGCTACAAAGCAAACAGAATGTGGTGCTACTTCAGCGCTAGAGTGAAATTGCATAGGCCAGGCGTGTTTCGGCAGAAGCAGCAGCCTGCAGCATTTCGCTGCCGGCACCGTGCTCTCTGGGCGACAAGTAGACGACGCTTCGTCTCCAGCAAAACGAAAGCGCCACCTGCTACGAAGAGTATAAGAATGAAGGCAGAGCACCGAGCTGGTGTGTGCATCGCACAGGCTGCAAGAGGAAGCGTGGCTGCCACTCGCTTGTTTTCGGATTCAAATTAGCAGTTGAAAACAGAAAATTCCACTTGCAGCTACTTGTGCTGCTACCTAGTTCTCTTCCAGCTTTCCCTGGAAAGAATTGTGCTGAGCATTATGCTTGGAGATGCAGAGATGACAGTGGTAGAGGCAGCGGAGAATGGAAATAGAGAGTGCAGCGGACAGTTTCTGGGGCTTTACGTGAGGCAACGGGGAAAGTGCAGTCCAGCAGTGGCTTTTCCTTCTGGAGCCTTTTTCTTTGGGAGCAGCTGCTGCAAGTGGGCAACGGAGCTGCGAGAGTGCATGATGTGACGGCACGTCTATGTGAGAAGGAAGCTGCCGAGCCGCAGTGTGTTGTGCTCAGTTTCAAGGCTGCTTGGAGCAGGGGGGGTACTTGAAGAACGCCTTCTTTCTGGACGTGTCCTTCTGGGTGTGCTCGAGCTGCATGGACTCTGCAGCACTGAAGGTGTAAGAAACTGCTTCTGGCCAGGTAGTGTCCAGGAGTGCAACGGCTGCTCCTTCCTTTCTGAAGCAGTCAGAGCATTCTTAGCTGAATGTGCTTGTGAAGAAGCTCTTGGCTGGACATTTGAAATTCGGTGCACTGAGTACATGAACCCGGTGCCCAGCTGCTTCGTTCTTCGCCTTCTGCGGTCGGGACAGAACTGAAGCCCAGCGTTGCCTTTGAGCTTTGCCGCTCTTCAGCGCGTACACTGCACGCATCCACAGTGTGCTCTGCAAGGATTTTCCTCTGCTCAACGTACAATCATTTGCTTGCTGTTTCACAGAGTCCAAACTGTCCATGTAGCTCTCGCTCAGTGAAATGCGTCAGGAGAGAAACACTTGCTGGAGTAGCTTTTCGCTGGCCAGGACTTTCAACACAGCACCACAATTCAGGTAAGAAGCAGGAGAAAGGAAGAACATCTTTTCGTCCTGGCACGTTCTTCTCTGTGAGACGACTATCCGCGTCTTCTCTCCCTGCAAGGCTCTAATGTGTGCGGTGGCACTTGGAACTGAGAAGGCAGGTGCAGAGAGCACCGCGATCTGACGGCGCTGTGCAGGCTGTAAAGGAAAGAGCACTGCCACTGGAATGTGGTGCAAATACAGGTTCCCACGCATCGGGGGCAAGCTCTGGGTAAGGCGGTTGAACTAAAACTGTTCTCTGTGCCAGACGGAGCCGAGAATCTTTCCGTAAAGATGCTGGCTACAAAGCAAACAGAATGTGGTGCTACTTCAGCGCTAGAGAGAAATTGCATAGGCCAGGCGTGTTTCGGCAGAAGCAGCAGCCTGCAGCATTTCGCTGCCGGCACCGTGCTCTCTGGGCGACAAGTAGACGACGCTTCGTCTCCAGCAAAACGAAAGCGCCACCTGCTACGAACAGCATAAGAATGAAGGCAGAGCACCGAGCTGGTGTGTGCATCGCACAGGCTGCAAGAGGAAGCGTGGCTGCCACTCGCTTGTTTTCGGATTCAAATTAGCAGTTGAAAACAGAAAATTCCACTTGCAGCTACTTGTGCTGCTACCTACTTCTCTTCCAGCTTTCCCTGGAAAGAATTGTGCCAGGGTTTATGCTTGGAGATGCAGAGATGACAGTGGTAGAGGCAGCAGAGAATGGAAATAGAGAGTGCAGCGGACAGTTTCTGGGGCTTTACGTGAGGCAACGGGGAAAGTGCAGTCCAGCAGTGGCTTTTCCTTCTGGAGCCTTTTTCTTTGGGAGCAGCTGCTGCAAGTGGGCAACGGAGCTGCGAGAGTGCATGATGTGACGGCACGTCTATGTGAGAAGGAAGCTGCCGAGCCGCAGTGTGTTGTGCTCAGTTTCAAGGCTGCTTGGAGCAGGGGGGGTACTTGAAGAACGCCTTCTTTCTGGACGTGTCCTTCTGGGTGTGCTCGAGCTGCATGGACTCTGCAGCACTGAAGGTGTAAGAAACTGCTTCTGGCCAGGTAGTGTCCAGGAGTGCAACGGCTGCTCCTTCCTTTCTGAAGCAGTCAGAGCATTCTTAGCTGAATGTGCTTGTGAAGAAGCTCTTGGCTGGACATTTGAAATTCGGTGCACTGAGTACATGAACCCGGTGCCCAGCTGCTTCGTTCTTCGCCTTCTGCGGTCGGGACAGAACTGAAGCCCAGCGATGACTTTAACCGTGCAGCTCTTCAGCGTGTGTACTGCACGCATCCACAGTGTGCTCTGCAAGGATTTTCCTCTGCTCTCGCTCAGCGAAATGAATCAGAAGAGAAACACTGGATGGATTAGCCTTTCGCTGGCCAAGGCTCACAGTACAGCACCACACTCTGGGTGACGAGGAGAACAAAGGAAGAACATCTTTTCGCCCTGCCACGGTCTTCTCTGCGAGACGACTTCCCGCGTCTCTCTCCCTGCAAGGCTCGAATGTGCGCGATGGTACTTGGAACTGAGAAGGCAGGTGCAGAGAGCACCGCGACCTGACGGCGCTGTGCAGGCTGCGAAGGAAAGAGGACTGCCACTGGAATGTGCTGCAAATACAGGTTCCCACGCGTCGGGGACAAGCTCTGGGTAAGGCGCTTGAACTAAAACTGTTCTCTGTGCCAGACGGAGCCGAGAATCTTTCCGTAAAGATGCTGGCTACAAAGCAAACAGAATGTGGTGCTACTTCAGCGCTAGAGAGAAATTGCATCGCCCAGGCGTGTTTCGGCAGAAGCAGCAGCCTGCAGCATTTCGCTGCCGGCACCGTGCTCTCTGGGCGACAAGTAGACGACGCTTCGTCTCCAGCAAAACGAAAGCGCCACCTGCTACGAAGAGTATAAGAATGAAGGCAGAGCACCGAGCTGGTGTGTGCATCGCACAGGCTGCAAGAGGAAGCGTGGCTGCCACTCGCTTGTTTTCGGATTCAAATTAGCAGTTGAAAACAGAAAATTCCACTTGCAGCTACTTGTGCTGCTACCTAGTTCTCTTCCAGCTTTCCCTGGAAAGAATTGTGCTGAGCATTATGCTTGGAGATGCAGAGATGACAGTGGTAGAGGCAGCGGAGAATGGAAATAGAGAGTGCAGCGGACAGTTTCTGGGGCTTTACGTGAGGCAACGGGGAAAGTGCAGTCCAGCAGTGGCTTTTCCTTCTGGAGCCTTTTTCTTTGGGAGCAGCTGCTGCAAGTGGGCAACGGAGCTGCGAGAGTGCATGATGTGACGGCACGTCTATGTGAGAAGGAAGCTGCCGAGCCGCAGTGTGTTGTGCTCAGTTTCAAGGCTGCTTGGAGCAGGGGGGGTACTTGAAGAACGCCTTCTTTCTGGACGTGTCCTTCTGGGTGTGCTCGAGCTGCATGGACTCTGCAGCACTGAAGGTGTAAGAAACTGCTTCTGGCCAGGTAGTGTCCAGGAGTGCAACGGCTGCTCCTTCCTTTCTGAAGCAGTCAGAGCATTCTTAGCTGAATGTGCTTGTGAAGAAGCTCTTGGCTGGACATTTGAAATTCGGTGCACTGAGTACATGAACCCGGTGCCCAGCTGCTTCGTTCTTCGCCTTCTGCGGTCGGGACAGAACTGAAGCCCAGCGTTGCCTTTGAGCTTTGCCGCTCTTCAGCGTGTGTACTGCACGCATCCACAGTGTGCTCTGCAAGGATTTTCCTCTGCTCAACGTACAATCATTTGCTTGCTGTTTCACAGAGTCCAAACTGTCCATGTAGCTCTCGCTCAGTGAAATGCGTCAGGAGAGAAACACTTGCTGGAGTAGCTTTTCGCTGGCCAGGACTTTCAACACAGCACCACAATTCAGGTAAGAAGCAGGAGAAAGGAAGAACATCTTTTCGTCCTGGCACGTTCTTCTCTGTGAGACGACTATCCGCGTCTTCTCTCCCTGCAAGGCTCTAATGTGTGCGGTGGCACTTGGAACTGAGAAGGCAGGTGCAGAGAGCACCGCGATCTGACGGCGCTGTGCAGGCTGTAAAGGAAAGAGCACTGCCACTGGAATGTGGTGCAAATACAGGTTCCCACGCGTCGGGGGCAAGCTCTGGGTAAGGCGGTTGAACTAAAACTGTTCTCTGTGCCAGACGGAGCCGAGAATCTTTCCGTAAAGATGCTGGCTACAAAGCAAACAGAATGTGGTGCTACTTCAGCGCTAGAGAGAAATTGCATAGGCCAGGCGTGTTTCGGCAGAAGCAGCAGCCTGCAGCATTTCGCTGCCGGCACCGTGCTCTCTGGGCGACAAGTAGACGACGCTTCGTCTCCAGCAAAACGAAAGCGCCACCTGCTACGAACAGCATAAGAATGAAGGCAGAGCACCGAGCTGGTGTGTGCATCGCACAGGCTGCAAGAGGAAGCGTGGCTGCCACTCGCTTGTTTTCGGATTCAAATTAGCAGTTGAAAACAGAAAATTCCACTTGCAGCTACTTGTGCTGCTACCTAGTTCTCTTCCAGCTTTCCCTGGAAAGAATTGTGCCAGGGTTTATGCTTGGAGATGCAGAGATGACAGTGGTAGAGGCAGCAGAGAATGGAAATAGAGAGTGCAGCGGACAGTTTCTGGGGCTTTACGTGAGGCAACGGGGAAAGTGCAGTCCAGCAGTGGCTTTTCCTTCTGGAGCCTTTTTCTTTGGGAGCAGCTGCTGCAAGTGGGCAACGGAGCTGCGAGAGTGCATGATGTGACGGCACGTCTATGTGAGAAGGAAGCTGCCGAGCCGCAGTGTGTTGTGCTCAGTTTCAAGGCTGCTTGGAGCAGGGGGGGTACTTGAAGAACGCCTTCTTTCTGGACGTGTCCTTCTGGGTGTGCTCGAGCTGCATGGACTCTGCAGCACTGAAGGTGTAAGAAACTGCTTCTGGCCAGGTAGTGTCCAGGAGTGCAACGGCTGCTCCTTCCTTTCTGAAGCAGTCAGAGCATTCTTAGCTGAATGTGCTTGTGAAGAAGCTCTTGGCTGGACATTTGAAATTCGGTGCACTGAGTACATGAACCCGGTGCCCAGCTGCTTCGTTCTTCGCCTTCTGCGGTCGGGACAGAACTGAAGCCCAGCGATGACTTTAACCGTGCAGCTCTTCAGCGTGTGTACTGCACGCATCCACAGTGTGCTCTGCAAGGATTTTCCTCTGCTCTCGCTCAGCGAAATGAATCAGAAGAGAAACACTGGATGGATTAGCCTTTCGCTGGCCAAGGCTCACAGTACAGCACCACACTCTGGGTGACGAGGAGAACAAAGGAAGAACATCTTTTCGCCCTGCCACGGTCTTCTCTGCGAGACGACTTCCCGCGTCTCTCTCCCTGCAAGGCTCGAATGTGCGCGATGGTACTTGGAACTGAGAAGGCAGGTGCAGAGAGCACCGCGACCTGACGGCGCTGTGCAGGCTGCGAAGGAAAGAGGACTGCCACTGGAATGTGCTGCAAATACAGGTTCCCACGCGTCGGGGGCAAGCTCTGGGTAAGGCGGTTGAACTAAAACTGTTCTCTGTGCCAGACGGAGCCGAGAATCTTTCCGTAAAGATGCTGGCTACAAAGCAAACAGAATGTGGTGCTACTTCAGCGCTAGAGAGAAATTGCATCGCCCAGGCGTGTTTCGGCAGAAGCAGCAGCCTGCAGCATTTCGCTGCCGGCACCGTGCTCTCTGGGCGACAAGTAGACGACGCTTCGTCTCCAGCAAAACGAAAGCGCCACCTGCTACGAAGAGTATAAGAATGAAGGCAGAGCACCGAGCTGGTGTGTGCATCGCACAGGCTGCAAGAGGAAGCGTGGCTGCCACTCGCTTGTTTTCGGATTCAAATTAGCAGTTGAAAACAGAAAATTCCACTTGCAGCTACTTGTGCTGCTACCTAGTTCTCTTCCAGCTTTCCCTGGAAAGAATTGTGCTGAGCATTATGCTTGGAGATGCAGAGATGACAGTGGTAGAGGCAGCGGAGAATGGAAATAGAGAGTGCAGCGGACAGTTTCTGGGGCTTTACGTGAGGCAACGGGGAAAGTGCAGTCCAGCAGTGGCTTTTCCTTCTGGAGCCTTTTTCTTTGGGAGCAGCTGCTGCAAGTGGGCAACGGAGCTGCGAGAGTGCATGATGTGACGGCACGTCTATGTGAGAAGGAAGCTGCCGAGCCGCAGTGTGTTGTGCTCAGTTTCAAGGCTGCTTGGAGCAGGGGGGGTACTTGAAGAACGCCTTCTTTCTGGACGTGTCCTTCTGGGTGTGCTCGAGCTGCATGGACTCTGCAGCACTGAAGGTGTAAGAAACTGCTTCTGGCCAGGTAGTGTCCAGGAGTGCAACGGCTGCTCCTTCCTTTCTGAAGCAGTCAGAGCATTCTTAGCTGAATGTGCTTGTGAAGAAGCTCTTGGCTGGACATTTGAAATTCGGTGCACTGAGTACATGAACCCGGTGCCCAGCTGCTTCGTTCTTCGCCTTCTGCGGTCGGGACAGAACTGAAGCCCAGCGTTGCCTTTGAGCTTTGCCGCTCTTCAGCGCGTACACTGCACGCATCCACAGTGTGCTCTGCAAGGATTTTCCTCTGCTCAACGTACAATCATTTGCTTGCTGTTTCACAGAGTCCAAACTGTCCATGTAGCTCTCGCTCAGTGAAATGCGTCAGGAGAGAAACACTTGCTGGAGTAGCTTTTCGCTGGCCAGGACTTTCAACACAGCACCACAATTCAGGTAAGAAGCAGGAGAAAGGAAGAACATCTTTTCGTCCTGGCACGTTCTTCTCTGTGAGACGACTATCCGCGTCTTCTCTCCCTGCAAGGCTCTAATGTGTGCGGTGGCACTTGGAACTGAGAAGGCAGGTGCAGAGAGCACCGCGATCTGACGGCGCTGTGCAGGCTGTAAAGGAAAGAGCACTGCCACTGGAATGTGCTGCAAATACAGGTTCCCACGCGTCGGGGGCAAGCTCTGGGTAAGGCGGTTGAACTAAAACTGTTCTCTGTGCCAGACGGAGCCGAGAATCTTTCCGTAAAGATGCTGGCTACAAAGCAAACAGAATGTGGTGCTACTTCAGCGCTAGAGAGAAATTGCATAGGCCAGGCGTGTTTCGGCAGAAGCAGCAGCCTGCAGCATTTCGCTGCCGGCACCGTGCTCTCTGGGCGACAAGTAGACGACGCTTCGTCTCCAGCAAAACGAAAGCGCCACCTGCTACGAACAGCATAAGAATGAAGGCAGAGCACCGAGCTGGTGTGTGCATCGCACAGGCTGCAAGAGGAAGCGTGGCTGCCACTCGCTTGTTTTCGGATTCAAATTAGCAGTTGAAAACAGAAAATTCCACTTGCAGCTACTTGTGCTGCTACCTACTTCTCTTCCAGCTTTCCCTGGAAAGAATTGTGCCAGGGTTTATGCTTGGAGATGCAGAGATGACAGTGGTAGAGGCAGCAGAGAATGGAAATAGAGAGTGCAGCGGACAGTTTCTGGGGCTTTACGTGAGGCAACGGGGAAAGTGCAGTCCAGCAGTGGCTTTTCCTTCTGGAGCCTTTTTCTTTGGGAGCAGCTGCTGCAAGTGGGCAACGGAGCTGCGAGAGTGCATGATGTGACGGCACGTCTATGTGAGAAGGAAGCTGCCGAGCCGCAGTGTGTTGTGCTCAGTTTCAAGGCTGCTTGGAGCAGGGGGGGTACTTGAAGAACGCCTTCTTTCTGGACGTGTCCTTCTGGGTGTGCTCGAGCTGCATGGACTCTGCAGCACTGAAGGTGTAAGAAACTGCTTCTGGCCAGGTAGTGTCCAGGAGTGCAACGGCTGCTCCTTCCTTTCTGAAGCAGTCAGAGCATTCTTAGCTGAATGTGCTTGTGAAGAAGCTCTTGGCTGGACATTTGAAATTCGGTGCACTGAGTACATGAACCCGGTGCCCAGCTGCTTCGTTCTTCGCCTTCTGCGGTCGGGACAGAACTGAAGCCCAGCGATGACTTTAACCGTGCAGCTCTTCAGCGTGTGTACTGCACGCATCCACAGTGTGCTCTGCAAGGATTTTCCTCTGCTCTCGCTCAGCAAAATGAATCAGAAGAGAAACACTGGATGGATTAGCCTTTCGCTGGCCAAGGCTCACAGTACAGCACCACACTCTGGGTGACGAGGAGAACAAAGGAAGAACATCTTTTCGCCCTGCCACGGTCTTCTCTGCGAGACGACTTCCCGCGTCTCTCTCCCTGCAAGGCTCGAATGTGCGCGATGGTACTTGGAACTGAGAAGGCAGGAGCAGAGAGCACCGCGACCTGACGGCGCTGTGCAGGCTGCGAAGGAAAGAGGACTGCCACTGGAATGTGCTGCAAATACAGGTTCCCACGCGTCGGGGACAAGCTCTGGGTAAGGCGCTTGAACTAAAACTGTTCTCTGTGCCAGACGGAGCCGAGAATCTTTCCGTAAAGATGCTGGCTACAAAGCAAACAGAATGTGGTGCTACTTCAGCGCTAGAGAGAAATTGCATCGCCCAGGCGTGTTTCGGCAGAAGCAGCAGCCTGCAGCATTTCGCTGCCGGCACCGTGCTCTCTGGGCGACAAGTAGACGACGCTTCGTCTCCAGCAAAACGAAAGCGCCACCTGCTACGAAGAGTATAAGAATGAAGGCAGAGCACCGAGCTGGTGTGTGCATCGCACAGGCTGCAAGAGGAAGCGTGGCTGCCACTCGCTTGTTTTCGGATTCAAATTAGCAGTTGAAAACAGAAAATTCCACTTGCAGCTACTTGTGCTGCTACCTAGTTCTCTTCCAGCTTTCCCTGGAAAGAATTGTGCTGAGCATTATGCTTGGAGATGCAGAGATGACAGTGGTAGAGGCAGCGGAGAATGGAAATAGAGAGTGCAGCGGACAGTTTCTGGGGCTTTACGTGAGGCAACGGGGAAAGTGCAGTCCAGCAGTGGCTTTTCCTTCTGGAGCCTTTTTCTTTGGGAGCAGCTGCTGCAAGTGGGCAACGGAGCTGCGAGAGTGCATGATGTGACGGCACGTCTATGTGAGAAGGAAGCTGCCGAGCCGCAGTGTGTTGTGCTCAGTTTCAAGGCTGCTTGGAGCAGGGGGGGTACTTGAAGAACGCCTTCTTTCTGGACGTGTCCTTCTGGGTGTGCTCGAGCTGCATGGACTCTGCAGCACTGAAGGTGTAAGAAACTGCTTCTGGCCAGGTAGTGTCCAGGAGTGCAACGGCTGCTCCTTCCTTTCTGAAGCAGTCAGAGCATTCTTAGCTGAATGTGCTTGTGAAGAAGCTCTTGGCTGGACATTTGAAATTCGGTGCACTGAGTACATGAACCCGGTGCCCAGCTGCTTCGTTCTTCGCCTTCTGCGGTCGGGACAGAACTGAAGCCCAGCGTTGCCTTTGAGCTTTGCCGCTCTTCAGCGTGTGTACTGCACGCATCCACAGTGTGCTCTGCAAGGATTTTCCTCTGCTCAACGTACAATCATTTGCTTGCTGTTTCACAGAGTCCAAACTGTCCATGTAGCTCTCGCTCAGTGAAATGCGTCAGGAGAGAAACACTTGCTGGAGTAGCTTTTCGCTGGCCAGGACTTTCAACACAGCACCACAATTCAGGTAAGAAGCAGGAGAAAGGAAGAACATCTTTTCGTCCTGGCACGTTCTTCTCTGTGAGACGACTATCCGCGTCTTCTCTCCCTGCAAGGCTCTAATGTGTGCGGTGGCACTTGGAACTGAGAAGGCAGGTGCAGAGAGCACCGCGATCTGACGGCGCTGTGCAGGCTGTAAAGGAAAGAGCACTGCCACTGGAATGTGGTGCAAATACAGGTTCCCACGCGTCGGGGGCAAGCTCTGGGTAAGGCGGTTGAACTAAAACTGTTCTCTGTGCCAGACGGAGCCGAGAATCTTTCCGTAAAGATGCTGGCTACAAAGCAAACAGAATGTGGTGCTACTTCAGCGCTAGAGAGAAATTGCATAGGCCAGGCGTGTTTCGGCAGAAGCAGCAGCCTGCAGCATTTCGCTGCCGGCACCGTGCTCTCTGGGCGACAAGTAGACGACGCTTCGTCTCCAGCAAAACGAAAGCGCCACCTGCTACGAACAGCATAAGAATGAAGGCAGAGCACCGAGCTGGTGTGTGCATCGCACAGGCTGCAAGAGGAAGCGTGGCTGCCACTCGCTTGTTTTCGGATTCAAATTAGCAGTTGAAAACAGAAAATTCCACTTGCAGCTACTTGTGCTGCTACCTAGTTCTCTTCCAGCTTTCCCTGGAAAGAATTGTGCCAGGGTTTATGCTTGGAGATGCAGAGATGACAGTGGTAGAGGCAGCAGAGAATGGAAATAGAGAGTGCAGCGGACAGTTTCTGGGGCTTTACGTGAGGCAACGGGGAAAGTGCAGTCCAGCAGTGGCTTTTCCTTCTGGAGCCTTTTTCTTTGGGAGCAGCTGCTGCAAGTGGGCAACGGAGCTGCGAGAGTGCATGATGTGACGGCACGTCTATGTGAGAAGGAAGCTGCCGAGCCGCAGTGTGTTGTGCTCAGTTTCAAGGCTGCTTGGAGCAGGGGGGGTACTTGAAGAACGCCTTCTTTCTGGACGTGTCCTTCTGGGTGTGCTCGAGCTGCATGGACTCTGCAGCACTGAAGGTGTAAGAAACTGCTTGTGGCCAGGTAGTGTCCAGGAGTGCAACGGCTGCTCCTTCCTTTCTGAAGCAGTCAGAGCATTCTTAGCTGAATGTGCTTGTGAAGAAGCTCTTGGCTGGACATTTGAAATTCGGTGCACTGAGTACATGAACCCGGTGCCCAGCTGCTTCGTTCTTCGCCTTCTGCGGTCGGGACAGAACTGAAGCCCAGCGATGACTTTAACCGTGCAGCTCTTCAGCGTGTGTACTGCACGCATCCACAGTGTGCTCTGCAAGGATTTTCCTCTGCTCTCGCTCAGCGAAATGAATCAGAAGAGAAACACTGGATGGATTAGCCTTTCGCTGGCCAAGGCTCACAGTACAGCACCACACTCTGGGTGACGAGGAGAACAAAGGAAGAACATCTTTTCGCCCTGCCACGGTCTTCTCTGCGAGACGACTTCCCGCGTCTCTCTCCCTGCAAGGCTCGAATGTGCGCGATGGTACTTGGAACTGAGAAGGCAGGTGCAGAGAGCACCGCGACCTGACGGCGCTGTGCAGGCTGCGAAGGAAAGAGGACTGCCACTGGAATGTGCTGCAAATACAGGTTCCCACGCGTTGGGGACAAGCTCTGGGTAAGGCGCTTGAACTAAAACTGTTCTCTGTGCCAGACGGAGCCGAGAATCTTTCCGTAAAGATGCTGGCTACAAAGCAAACAGAATGTGGTGCTACTTCAGCGCTAGAGAGAAATTGCATCGCCCAGGCGTGTTTCGGCAGAAGCAGCAGCCTGCAGCATTTCGCTGCCGGCACCGTGCTCTCTGGGCGACAAGTAGACGACGCTTCGTCTCCAGCAAAACGAAAGCGCCACCTGCTACGAAGAGTATAAGAATGAAGGCAGAGCACCGAGCTGGTGTGTGCATCGCACAGGCTGCAAGAGGAAGCGTGGCTGCCACTCGCTTGTTTTCGGATTCAAATTAGCAGTTGAAAACAGAAAATTCCACTTGCAGCTACTTGTGCTGCTACCTAGTTCTCTTCCAGCTTTCCCTGGAAAGAATTGTGCTGAGCATTATGCTTGGAGATGCAGAGATGACAGTGGTAGAGGCAGCGGAGAATGGAAATAGAGAGTGCAGCGGACAGTTTCTGGGGCTTTACGTGAGGCAACGGGGAAAGTGCAGTCCAGCAGTGGCTTTTCCTTCTGGAGCCTTTTTCTTTGGGAGCAGCTGCTGCAAGTGGGCAACGGAGCTGCGAGAGTGCATGATGTGACGGCACGTCTATGTGAGAAGGAAGCTGCCGAGCCGCAGTGTGTTGTGCTCAGTTTCAAGGCTGCTTGGAGCAGGGGGGGTACTTGAAGAACGCCTTCTTTCTGGACGTGTCCTTCTGGGTGTGCTCGAGCTGCATGGACTCTGCAGCACTGAAGGTGTAAGAAACTGCTTCTGGCCAGGTAGTGTCCAGGAGTGCAACGGCTGCTCCTTCCTTTCTGAAGCAGTCAGAGCATTCTTAGCTGAATGTGCTTGTGAAGAAGCTCTTGGCTGGACATTTGAAATTCGGTGCACTGAGTACATGAACCCGGTGCCCAGCTGCTTCGTTCTTCGCCTTCTGCGGTCGGGACAGAACTGAAGCCCAGCGTTGCCTTTGAGCTTTGCCGCTCTTCAGCGCATACACTGCACGCATCCACAGTGTGCTCTGCAAGGATTTTCCTCTGCTCAACGTACAATCATTTGCTTGCTGTTTCACAGAGTCCAAACTGTCCATGTAGCTCTCGCTCAGTGAAATGCGTCAGGAGAGAAACACTTGCTGGAGTAGCTTTTCGCTGGCCAGGACTTTCAACACAGCACCACAATTCAGGTAAGAAGCAGGAGAAAGGAAGAACATCTTTTCGTCCTGGCACGTTCTTCTCTGTGAGACGACTATCCGCGTCTTCTCTCCCTGCAAGGCTCTAATGTGTGCGGTGGCACTTGGAACTGAGAAGGCAGGTGCAGAGAGCACCGCGATCTGACGGCGCTGTGCAGGCTGTAAAGGAAAGAGCACTGCCACTGGAATGTGGTGCAAATACAGGTTCCCACGCGTCGGGGGCAAGCTCTGGGTAAGGCGGTTGAACTAAAACTGTTCTCTGTGCCAGACGGAGCCGAGAATCTTTCCGTAAAGATGCTGGCTACAAAGCAAACAGAATGTGGTGCTACTTCAGCGCTAGAGAGAAATTGCATAGGCCAGGCGTGTTTCGGCAGAAGCAGCAGCCTGCAGCATTTCGCTGCCGGCACCGTGCTCTCTGGGCGACAAGTAGACGACGCTTCGTCTCCAGCAAAACGAAAGCGCCACCTGCTACGAAGAGCATAAGAATGAAGGCAGAGCACCGAGCTGGTGTGTGCATCGCACAGGCTGCAAGAGGAAGCGTGGCTGCCACTCGCTTGTTTTCGGATTCAAATTAGCAGTTGAAAACAGAAAATTCCACTTGCAGCTACTTGTGCTGCTACCTAGTTCTCTTCCAGCTTTCCCTGGAAAGAATTGTGCCAGGGTTTATGCTTGGAGATGCAGAGATGACAGTGGTAGAGGCAGCAGAGAATGGAAATAGAGAGTGCAGCGGACAGTTTCTGGGGCTTTACGTGAGGCAACGGGGAAAGTGCAGTCCAGCAGTGGCTTTTCCTTCTGGAGCCTTTTTCTTTGGGAGCAGCTGCTGCAAGTGGGCAACGGAGCTGCGAGAGTGCATGATGTGACGGCACGTCTATGTGAGAAGGAAGCTGCCGAGCCGCAGTGTGTTGTGCTCAGTTTCAAGGCTGCTTGGAGCAGGGGGGGTACTTGAAGAACGCCTTCTTTCTGGACGTGTCCTTCTGGGTGTGCTCGAGCTGCATGGACTCTGCAGCACTGAAGGTGTAAGAAACTGCTTCTGGCCAGGTAGTGTCCAGGAGTGCAACGGCTGCTCCTTCCTTTCTGAAGCAGTCAGAGCATTCTTAGCTGAATGTGCTTGTGAAGAAGCTCTTGGCTGGACATTTGAAATTCGGTGCACTGAGTACATGAACCCGGTGCCCAGCTGCTTCGTTCTTCGCCTTCTGCGGTCGGGACAGAACTGAAGCCCAGCGATGACTTTAACCGTGCAGCTCTTCAGCGTGTGTACTGCACGCATCCACAGTGTGCTCTGCAAGGATTTTCCTCTGCTCTCGCTCAGCGAAATGAATCAGAAGAGAAACACTGGATGGATTAGCCTTTCGCTGGCCAAGGCTCACAGTACAGCACCACACTCTGGGTGACGAGGAGAACAAAGGAAGAACATCTTTTCGCCCTGCCACGGTCTTCTCTGCGAGACGACTTCCCGCGTCTCTCTCCCTGCAAGGCTCGAATGTGCGCGATGGTACTTGGAACTGAGAAGGCAGGTGCAGAGAGCACCGCGACCTGACGGCGCTGTGCAGGCTGCGAAGGAAAGAGGACTGCCACTGGAATGTGCTGCAAATACAGGTTCCCACGCGTCGGGGGCAAGCTCTGGGTAAGGCGGTTGAACTAAAACTGTTCTCTGTGCCAGACGGAGCCGAGAATCTTTCCGTAAAGATGCTGGCTACAAAGCAAACAGAATGTGGTGCTACTTCAGCGCTAGAGAGAAATTGCATCGCCCAGGCGTGTTTCGGCAGAAGCAGCAGCCTGCAGCATTTCGCTGCCGGCACCGTGCTCTCTGGGCGACAAGTAGACGACGCTTCGTCTCCAGCAAAACGAAAGCGCCACCTGCTACGAAGAGTATAAGAATGAAGGCAGAGCACCGAGCTGGTGTGTGCATCGCACAGGCTGCAAGAGGAAGCGTGGCTGCCACTCGCTTGTTTTCGGATTCAAATTAGCAGTTGAAAACAGAAAATTCCACTTGCAGCTACTTGTGCTGCTACCTAGTTCTCTTCCAGCTTTCCCTGGAAAGAATTGTGCTGAGCATTATGCTTGGAGATGCAGAGATGACAGTGGTAGAGGCAGCGGAGAATGGAAATAGAGAGTGCAGCGGACAGTTTCTGGGGCTTTACGTGAGGCAACGGGGAAAGTGCAGTCCAGCAGTGGCTTTTCCTTCTGGAGCCTTTTTCTTTGGGAGCAGCTGCTGCAAGTGGGCAACGGAGCTGCGAGAGTGCATGATGTGACGGCACGTCTATGTGAGAAGGAAGCTGCCGAGCCGCAGTGTGTTGTGCTCAGTTTCAAGGCTGCTTGGAGCAGGGGGGGTACTTGAAGAACGCCTTCTTTCTGGACGTGTCCTTCTGGGTGTGCTCGAGCTGCATGGACTCTGCAGCACTGAAGGTGTAAGAAACTGCTTCTGGCCAGGTAGTGTCCAGGAGTGCAACGGCTGCTCCTTCCTTTCTGAAGCAGTCAGAGCATTCTTAGCTGAATGTGCTTGTGAAGAAGCTCTTGGCTGGACATTTGAAATTCGGTGCACTGAGTACATGAACCCGGTGCCCAGCTGCTTCGTTCTTCGCCTTCTGCGGTCGGGACAGAACTGAAGCCCAGCGTTGCCTTTGAGCTTTGCCGCTCTTCAGCGCGTACACTGCACGCATCCACAGTGTGCTCTGCAAGGATTTTCCTCTGCTCAACGTACAATCATTTGCTTGCTGTTTCACAGAGTCCAAACTGTCCATGTAGCTCTCGCTCAGTGAAATGCGTCAGGAGAGAAACACTTGCTGGAGTAGCTTTTCGCTGGCCAGGACTTTCAACACAGCACCACAATTCAGGTAAGAAGCAGGAGAAAGGAAGAACATCTTTTCGTCCTGGCACGTTCTTCTCTGTGAGACGACTATCCGCGTCTTCTCTCCCTGCAAGGCTCTAATGTGTGCGGTGGCACTTGGAACTGAGAAGGCAGGTGCAGAGAGCACCGCGATCTGACGGCGCTGTGCAGGCTGTAAAGGAAAGAGCACTGCCACTGGAATGTGGTGCAAATACAGGTTCCCACGCGTCGGGGGCAAGCTCTGGGTAAGGCGGTTGAACTAAAACTGTTCTCTGTGCCAGACGGAGCCGAGAATCTTTCCGTAAAGATGCTGGCTACAAAGCAAACAGAATGTGGTGCTACTTCAGCGCTAGAGAGAAATTGCATAGGCCAGGCGTGTTTCGGCAGAAGCAGCAGCCTGCAGCATTTCGCTGCCGGCACCGTGCTCTCTGGGCGACAAGTAGACGACGCTTCGTCTCCAGCAAAACGAAAGCGCCACCTGCTACGAACAGCATAAGAATGAAGGCAGAGCACCGAGCTGGTGTGTGCATCGCACAGGCTGCAAGAGGAAGCGTGGCTGCCACTCGCTTGTTTTCGGATTCAAATTAGCAGTTGAAAACAGAAAATTCCACTTGCAGCTACTTGTGCTGCTACCTACTTCTCTTCCAGCTTTCCCTGGAAAGAATTGTGCCAGGGTTTATGCTTGGAGATGCAGAGATGACAGTGGTAGAGGCAGCAGAGAATGGAAATAGAGAGTGCAGCGGACAGTTTCTGGGGCTTTACGTGAGGCAACGGGGAAAGTGCAGTCCAGCAGTGGCTTTTCCTTCTGGAGCCTTTTTCTTTGGGAGCAGCTGCTGCAAGTGGGCAACGGAGCTGCGAGAGTGCATGATGTGACGGCACGTCTATGTGAGAAGGAAGCTGCCGAGCCGCAGTGTGTTGTGCTCAGTTTCAAGGCTGCTTGGAGCAGGGGGGGTACTTGAAGAACGCCTTCTTTCTGGACGTGTCCTTCTGGGTGTGCTCGAGCTGCATGGACTCTGCAGCACTGAAGGTGTAAGAAACTGCTTCTGGCCAGGTAGTGTCCAGGAGTGCAACGGCTGCTCCTTCCTTTCTGAAGCAGTCAGAGCATTCTTAGCTGAATGTGCTTGTGAAGAAGCTCTTGGCTGGACATTTGAAATTCGGTGCACTGAGTACATGAACCCGGTGCCCAGCTGCTTCGTTCTTCGCCTTCTGCGGTCGGGACAGAACTGAAGCCCAGCGATGACTTTAACCGTGCAGCTCTTCAGCGTGTGTACTGCACGCATCCACAGTGTGCTCTGCAAGGATTTTCCTCTGCTCTCGCTCAGCGAAATGAATCAGAAGAGAAACACTGGATGGATTAGCCTTTCGCTGGCCAAGGCTCACAGTACAGCACCACACTCTGGGTGACGAGGAGAACAAAGGAAGAACATCTTTTCGCCCTGCCACGGTCTTCTCTGCGAGACGACTTCCCGCGTCTCTCTCCCTGCAAGGCTCGAATGTGCGCGATGGTACTTGGAACTGAGAAGGCAGGTGCAGAGAGCACCGCGACCTGACGGCGCTGTGCAGGCTGCGAAGGAAAGAGGACTGCCACTGGAATGTGCTGCAAATACAGGTTCCCACGCGTCGGGGACAAGCTCTGGGTAAGGCGCTTGAACTAAAACTGTTCTCTGTGCCAGACGGAGCCGAGAATCTTTCCGTAAAGATGCTGGCTACAAAGCAAACAGAATGTGGTGCTACTTCAGCGCTAGAGAGAAATTGCATCGCCCAGGCGTGTTTCGGCAGAAGCAGCAGCCTGCAGCATTTCGCTGCCGGCACCGTGCTCTCTGGGCGACAAGTAGACGACGCTTCGTCTCCAGCAAAACGAAAGCGCCACCTGCTACGAAGAGTATAAGAATGAAGGCAGAGCACCGAGCTGGTGTGTGCATCGCACAGGCTGCAAGAGGAAGCGTGGCTGCCACTCGCTTGTTTTCGGATTCAAATTAGCAGTTGAAAACAGAAAATTCCACTTGCAGCTACTTGTGCTGCTACCTAGTTCTCTTCCAGCTTTCCCTGGAAAGAATTGTGCTGAGCATTATGCTTGGAGATGCAGAGATGACAGTGGTAGAGGCAGCGGAGAATGGAAATAGAGAGTGCAGCGGACAGTTTCTGGGGCTTTACGTGAGGCAACGGGGAAAGTGCAGTCCAGCAGTGGCTTTTCCTTCTGGAGCCTTTTTCTTTGGGAGCAGCTGCTGCAAGTGGGCAACGGAGCTGCGAGAGTGCATGATGTGACGGCACGTCTATGTGAGAAGGAAGCTGCCGAGCCGCAGTGTGTTGTGCTCAGTTTCAAGGCTGCTTGGAGCAGGGGGGGTACTTGAAGAACGCCTTCTTTCTGGACGTGTCCTTCTGGGTGTGCTCGAGCTGCATGGACTCTGCAGCACTGAAGGTGTAAGAAACTGCTTCTGGCCAGGTAGTGTCCAGGAGTGCAACGGCTGCTCCTTCCTTTCTGAAGCAGTCAGAGCATTCTTAGCTGAATGTGCTTGTGAAGAAGCTCTTGGCTGGACATTTGAAATTCGGTGCACTGAGTACATGAACCCGGTGCCCAGCTGCTTCGTTCTTCGCCTTCTGCGGTCGGGACAGAACTGAAGCCCAGCGTTGCCTTTGAGCTTTGCCGCTCTTCAGCGTGTGTACTGCACGCATCCACAGTGTGCTCTGCAAGGATTTTCCTCTGCTCAACGTACAATCATTTGCTTGCTGTTTCACAGAGTCCAAACTGTCCATGTAGCTCTCGCTCAGTGAAATGCGTCAGGAGAGAAACACTTGCTGGAGTAGCTTTTCGCTGGCCAGGACTTTCAACACAGCACCACAATTCAGGTAAGAAGCAGGAGAAAGGAAGAACATCTTTTCGTCCTGGCACGTTCTTCTCTGTGAGACGACTATCCGCGTCTTCTCTCCCTGCAAGGCTCTAATGTGTGCGGTGGCACTTGGAACTGAGAAGGCAGGTGCAGAGAGCACCGCGATCTGACGGCGCTGTGCAGGCTGTAAAGGAAAGAGCACTGCCACTGGAATGTGGTGCAAATACAGGTTCCCACGCGTCGGGGGCAAGCTCTGGGTAAGGCGGTTGAACTAAAACTGTTCTCTGTGCCAGACGGAGCCGAGAATCTTTCCGTAAAGATGCTGGCTACAAAGCAAACAGAATGTGGTGCTACTTCAGCGCTAGAGAGAAATTGCATCGCCCAGGCGTGTTTCGGCAGAAGCAGCAGCCTGCAGCATTTCGCTGCCGGCACCGTGCTCTCTGGGCGACAAGTAGACGACGCTTCGTCTCCAGCAAAACGAAAGCGCCACCTGCTACGAAGAGTATAAGAATGAAGGCAGAGCACCGAGCTGGTGTGTGCATCGCACAGGCTGCAAGAGGAAGCGTGGCTGCCACTCGCTTGTTTTCGGATTCAAATTAGCAGTTGAAAACAGAAAATTCCACTTGCAGCTACTTGTGCTGCTACCTAGTTCTCTTCCAGCTTTCCCTGGAAAGAATTGTGCTGAGCATTATGCTTGGAGATGCAGAGATGACAGTGGTAGAGGCAGCGGAGAATGGAAATAGAGAGTGCAGCGGACAGTTTCTGGGGCTTTACGTGAGGCAACGGGGAAAGTGCAGTCCAGCAGTGGCTTTTCCTTCTGGAGCCTTTTTCTTTGGGAGCAGCTGCTGCAAGTGGGCAACGGAGCTGCGAGAGTGCATGATGTGACGGCACGTCTATGTGAGAAGGAAGCTGCCGAGCCGCAGTGTGTTGTGCTCAGTTTCAAGGCTGCTTGGAGCAGGGGGGGTACTTGAAGAACGCCTTCTTTCTGGACGTGTCCTTCTGGGTGTGCTCGAGCTGCATGGACTCTGCAGCACTGAAGGTGTAAGAAACTGCTTCTGGCCAGGTAGTGTCCAGGAGTGCAACGGCTGCTCCTTCCTTTCTGAAGCAGTCAGAGCATTCTTAGCTGAATGTGCTTGTGAAGAAGCTCTTGGCTGGACATTTGAAATTCGGTGCACTGAGTACATGAACCCGGTGCCCAGCTGCTTCGTTCTTCGCCTTCTGCGGTCGGGACAGAACTGAAGCCCAGCGTTGCCTTTGAGCTTTGCCGCTCTTCAGCGTGTGTACTGCACGCATCCACAGTGTGCTCTGCAAGGATTTTCCTCTGCTCAACGTACAATCATTTGCTTGCTGTTTCACAGAGTCCAAACTGTCCATGTAGCTCTCGCTCAGTGAAATGCGTCAGGAGAGAAACACTTGCTGGAGTAGCTTTTCGCTGGCCAGGACTTTCAACACAGCACCACAATTCAGGTAAGAAGCAGGAGAAAGGAAGAACATCTTTTCGTCCTGGCACGTTCTTCTCTGTGAGACGACTATCCGCGTCTTCTCTCCCTGCAAGGCTCTAATGTGTGCGGTGGCACTTGGAACTGAGAAGGCAGGTGCAGAGAGCACCGCGATCTGACGGCGCTGTGCAGGCTGTAAAGGAAAGAGCACTGCCACTGGAATGTGGTGCAAATACAGGTTCCCACGCGTCGGGGGCAAGCTCTGGGTAAGGCGGTTGAACTAAAACTGTTCTCTGTGCCAGACGGAGCCGAGAATCTTTCCGTAAAGATGCTGGCTACAAAGCAAACAGAATGTGGTGCTACTTCAGCGCTAGAGAGAAATTGCATAGGCCAGGCGTGTTTCGGCAGAAGCAGCAGCCTGCAGCATTTCGCTGCCGGCACCGTGCTCTCTGGGCGACAAGTAGACGACGCTTCGTCTCCAGCAAAACGAAAGCGCCACCTGCTACGAACAGCATAAGAATGAAGGCAGAGCACCGAGCTGGTGTGTGCATCGCACAGGCTGCAAGAGGAAGCGTGGCTGCCACTCGCTTGTTTTCGGATTCAAATTAGCAGTTGAAAACAGAAAATTCCACTTGCAGCTACTTGTGCTGCTACCTAGTTCTCTTCCAGCTTTCCCTGGAAAGAATTGTGCCAGGGTTTATGCTTGGAGATGCAGAGATGACAGTGGTAGAGGCAGCAGAGAATGGAAATAGAGAGTGCAGCGGACAGTTTCTGGGGCTTTACGTGAGGCAACGGGGAAAGTGCAGTCCAGCAGTGGCTTTTCCTTCTGGAGCCTTTTTCTTTGGGAGCAGCTGCTGCAAGTGGGCAACGGAGCTGCGAGAGTGCATGATGTGACGGCACGTCTATGTGAGAAGGAAGCTGCCGAGCCGCAGTGTGTTGTGCTCAGTTTCAAGGCTGCTTGGAGCAGGGGGGGTACTTGAAGAACGCCTTCTTTCTGGACGTGTCCTTCTGGGTGTGCTCGAGCTGCATGGACTCTGCAGCACTGAAGGTGTAAGAAACTGCTTCTGGCCAGGTAGTGTCCAGGAGTGCAACGGCTGCTCCTTCCTTTCTGAAGCAGTCAGAGCATTCTTAGCTGAATGTGCTTGTGAAGAAGCTCTTGGCTGGACATTTGAAATTCGGTGCACTGAGTACATGAACCCGGTGCCCAGCTGCTTCGTTCTTCGCCTTCTGCGGTCGGGACAGAACTGAAGCCCAGCGATGACTTTAACCGTGCAGCTCTTCAGCGTGTGTACTGCACGCATCCACAGTGTGCTCTGCAAGGATTTTCCTCTGCTCTCGCTCAGCGAAATGAATCAGAAGAGAAACACTGGATGGATTAGCCTTTCGCTGGCCAAGGCTCACAGTACAGCACCACACTCTGGGTGACGAGGAGAACAAAGGAAGAACATCTTTTCGCCCTGCCACGGTCTTCTCTGCGAGACGACTTCCCGCGTCTCTCTCCCTGCAAGGCTCGAATGTGCGCGATGGTACTTGGAACTGAGAAGGCAGGTGCAGAGAGCACCGCGACCTGACGGCGCTGTGCAGGCTGCGAAGGAAAGAGGACTGCCACTGGAATGTGCTGCAAATACAGGTTCCCACGCGTTGGGGACAAGCTCTGGGTAAGGCGCTTGAACTAAAACTGTTCTCTGTGCCAGACGGAGCCGAGAATCTTTCCGTAAAGATGCTGGCTACAAAGCAAACAGAATGTGGTGCTACTTCAGCGCTAGAGAGAAATTGCATCGCCCAGGCGTGTTTCGGCAGAAGCAGCAGCCTGCAGCATTTCGCTGCCGGCACCGTGCTCTCTGGGCGACAAGTAGACGACGCTTCGTCTCCAGCAAAACGAAAGCGCCACCTGCTACGAAGAGTATAAGAATGAAGGCAGAGCACCGAGCTGGTGTGTGCATCGCACAGGCTGCAAGAGGAAGCGTGGCTGCCACTCGCTTGTTTTCGGATTCAAATTAGCAGTTGAAAACAGAAAATTCCACTTGCAGCTACTTGTGCTGCTACCTAGTTCTCTTCCAGCTTTCCCTGGAAAGAATTGTGCTGAGCATTATGCTTGGAGATGCAGAGATGACAGTGGTAGAGGCAGCGGAGAATGGAAATAGAGAGTGCAGCGGACAGTTTCTGGGGCTTTACGTGAGGCAACGGGGAAAGTGCAGTCCAGCAGTGGCTTTTCCTTCTGGAGCCTTTTTCTTTGGGAGCAGCTGCTGCAAGTGGGCAACGGAGCTGCGAGAGTGCATGATGTGACGGCACGTCTATGTGAGAAGGAAGCTGCCGAGCCGCAGTGTGTTGTGCTCAGTTTCAAGGCTGCTTGGAGCAGGGGGGGTACTTGAAGAACGCCTTCTTTCTGGACGTGTCCTTCTGGGTGTGCTCGAGCTGCATGGACTCTGCAGCACTGAAGGTGTAAGAAACTGCTTCTGGCCAGGTAGTGTCCAGGAGTGCAACGGCTGCTCCTTCCTTTCTGAAGCAGTCAGAGCATTCTTAGCTGAATGTGCTTGTGAAGAAGCTCTTGGCTGGACATTTGAAATTCGGTGCACTGAGTACATGAACCCGGTGCCCAGCTGCTTCGTTCTTCGCCTTCTGCGGTCGGGACAGAACTGAAGCCCAGCGTTGCCTTTGAGCTTTGCCGCTCTTCAGCGCGTACACTGCACGCATCCACAGTGTGCTCTGCAAGGATTTTCCTCTGCTCAACGTACAATCATTTGCTTGCTGTTTCACAGAGTCCAAACTGTCCATGTAGCTCTCGCTCAGTGAAATGCGTCAGGAGAGAAACACTTGCTGGAGTAGCTTTTCGCTGGCCAGGACTTTCAACACAGCACCACAATTCAGGTAAGAAGCAGGAGAAAGGAAGAACATCTTTTCGTCCTGGCACGTTCTTCTCTGTGAGACGACTATCCGCGTCTTCTCTCCCTGCAAGGCTCTAATGTGTGCGGTGGCACTTGGAACTGAGAAGGCAGGTGCAGAGAGCACCGCGATCTGACGGCGCTGTGCAGGCTGTAAAGGAAAGAGCACTGCCACTGGAATGTGGTGCAAATACAGGTTCCCACGCGTCGGGGGCAAGCTCTGGGTAAGGCGGTTGAACTAAAACTGTTCTCTGTGCCAGACGGAGCCGAGAATCTTTCCGTAAAGATGCTGGCTACAAAGCAAACAGAATGTGGTGCTACTTCAGCGCTAGAGAGAAATTGCATAGGCCAGGCGTGTTTCGGCAGAAGCAGCAGCCTGCAGCATTTCGCTGCCGGCACCGTGCTCTCTGGGCGACAAGTAGACGACGCTTCGTCTCCAGCAAAACGAAAGCGCCACCTGCTACGAACAGCATAAGAATGAAGGCAGAGCACCGAGCTGGTGTGTGCATCGCACAGGCTGCAAGAGGAAGCGTGGCTGCCACTCGCTTGTTTTCGGATTCAAATTAGCAGTTGAAAACAGAAAATTCCACTTGCAGCTACTTGTGCTGCTACCTACTTCTCTTCCAGCTTTCCCTGGAAAGAATTGTGCCAGGGTTTATGCTTGGAGATGCAGAGATGACAGTGGTAGAGGCAGCAGAGAATGGAAATAGAGAGTGCAGCGGACAGTTTCTGGGGCTTTACGTGAGGCAACGGGGAAAGTGCAGTCCAGCAGTGGCTTTTCCTTCTGGAGCCTTTTTCTTTGGGAGCAGCTGCTGCAAGTGGGCAACGGAGCTGCGAGAGTGCATGATGTGACGGCACGTCTATGTGAGAAGGAAGCTGCCGAGCCGCAGTGTGTTGTGCTCAGTTTCAAGGCTGCTTGGAGCAGGGGGGGTACTTGAAGAACGCCTTCTTTCTGGACGTGTCCTTCTGGGTGTGCTCGAGCTGCATGGACTCTGCAGCACTGAAGGTGTAAGAAACTGCTTCTGGCCAGGTAGTGTCCAGGAGTGCAACGGCTGCTCCTTCCTTTCTGAAGCAGTCAGAGCATTCTTAGCTGAATGTGCTTGTGAAGAAGCTCTTGGCTGGACATTTGAAATTCGGTGCACTGAGTACATGAACCCGGTGCCCAGCTGCTTCGTTCTTCGCCTTCTGCGGTCGGGACAGAACTGAAGCCCAGCGATGACTTTAACCGTGCAGCTCTTCAGCGTGTGTACTGCACGCATCCACAGTGTGCTCTGCAAGGATTTTCCTCTGCTCTCGCTCAGCGAAATGAATCAGAAGAGAAACACTGGATGGATTAGCCTTTCGCTGGCCAAGGCTCACAGTACAGCACCACACTCTGGGTGACGAGGAGAACAAAGGAAGAACATCTTTTCGCCCTGCCACGGTCTTCTCTGCGAGACGACTTCCCGCGTCTCTCTCCCTGCAAGGCTCGAATGTGCGCGATGGTACTTGGAACTGAGAAGGCAGGTGCAGAGAGCACCGCGACCTGACGGCGCTGTGCAGGCTGCGAAGGAAAGAGGACTGCCACTGGAATGTGCTGCAAATACAGGTTCCCACGCGTCGGGGACAAGCTCTGGGTAAGGCGCTTGAACTAAAACTGTTCTCTGTGCCAGACGGAGCCGAGAATCTTTCCGTAAAGATGCTGGCTACAAAGCAAACAGAATGTGGTGCTACTTCAGCGCTAGAGAGAAATTGCATCGCCCAGGCGTGTTTCGGCAGAAGCAGCAGCCTGCAGCATTTCGCTGCCGGCACCGTGCTCTCTGGGCGACAAGTAGACGACGCTTCGTCTCCAGCAAAACGAAAGCGCCACCTGCTACGAAGAGTATAAGAATGAAGGCAGAGCACCGAGCTGGTGTGTGCATCGCACAGGCTGCAAGAGGAAGCGTGGCTGCCACTCGCTTGTTTTCGGATTCAAATTAGCAGTTGAAAACAGAAAATTCCACTTGCAGCTACTTGTGCTGCTACCTAGTTCTCTTCCAGCTTTCCCTGGAAAGAATTGTGCTGAGCATTATGCTTGGAGATGCAGAGATGACAGTGGTAGAGGCAGCGGAGAATGGAAATAGAGAGTGCAGCGGACAGTTTCTGGGGCTTTACGTGAGGCAACGGGGAAAGTGCAGTCCAGCAGTGGCTTTTCCTTCTGGAGCCTTTTTCTTTGGGAGCAGCTGCTGCAAGTGGGCAACGGAGCTGCGAGAGTGCATGATGTGACGGCACGTCTATGTGAGAAGGAAGCTGCCGAGCCGCAGTGTGTTGTGCTCAGTTTCAAGGCTGCTTGGAGCAGGGGGGGTACTTGAAGAACGCCTTCTTTCTGGACGTGTCCTTCTGGGTGTGCTCGAGCTGCATGGACTCTGCAGCACTGAAGGTGTAAGAAACTGCTTCTGGCCAGGTAGTGTCCAGGAGTGCAACGGCTGCTCCTTCCTTTCTGAAGCAGTCAGAGCATTCTTAGCTGAATGTGCTTGTGAAGAAGCTCTTGGCTGGACATTTGAAATTCGGTGCACTGAGTACATGAACCCGGTGCCCAGCTGCTTCGTTCTTCGCCTTCTGCGGTCGGGACAGAACTGAAGCCCAGCGTTGCCTTTGAGCTTTGCCGCTCTTCAGCGTGTGTACTGCACGCATCCACAGTGTGCTCTGCAAGGATTTTCCTCTGCTCAACGTACAATCATTTGCTTGCTGTTTCACAGAGTCCAAACTGTCCATGTAGCTCTCGCTCAGTGAAATGCGTCAGGAGAGAAACACTTGCTGGAGTAGCTTTTCGCTGGCCAGGACTTTCAACACAGCACCACAATTCAGGTAAGAAGCAGGAGAAAGGAAGAACATCTTTTCGTCCTGGCACGTTCTTCTCTGTGAGACGACTATCCGCGTCTTCTCTCCCTGCAAGGCTCTAATGTGTGCGGTGGCACTTGGAACTGAGAAGGCAGGTGCAGAGAGCACCGCGATCTGACGGCGCTGTGCAGGCTGTAAAGGAAAGAGCACTGCCACTGGAATGTGGTGCAAATACAGGTTCCCACGCGTCGGGGGCAAGCTCTGGGTAAGGCGGTTGAACTAAAACTGTTCTCTGTGCCAGACGGAGCCGAGAATCTTTCCGTAAAGATGCTGGCTACAAAGCAAACAGAATGTGGTGCTACTTCAGCGCTAGAGAGAAATTGCATAGGCCAGGCGTGTTTCGGCAGAAGCAGCAGCCTGCAGCATTTCGCTGCCGGCACCGTGCTCTCTGGGCGACAAGTAGACGACGCTTCGTCTCCAGCAAAACGAAAGCGCCACCTGCTACGAACAGCATAAGAATGAAGGCAGAGCACCGAGCTGGTGTGTGCATCGCACAGGCTGCAAGAGGAAGCGTGGCTGCCACTCGCTTGTTTTCGGATTCAAATTAGCAGTTGAAAACAGAAAATTCCACTTGCAGCTACTTGTGCTGCTACCTAGTTCTCTTCCAGCTTTCCCTGGAAAGAATTGTGCCAGGGTTTATGCTTGGAGATGCAGAGATGACAGTGGTAGAGGCAGCAGAGAATGGAAATAGAGAGTGCAGCGGACAGTTTCTGGGGCTTTACGTGAGGCAACGGGGAAAGTGCAGTCCAGCAGTGGCTTTTCCTTCTGGAGCCTTTTTCTTTGGGAGCAGCTGCTGCAAGTGGGCAACGGAGCTGCGAGAGTGCATGATGTGACGGCACGTCTATGTGAGAAGGAAGCTGCCGAGCCGCAGTGTGTTGTGCTCAGTTTCAAGGCTGCTTGGAGCAGGGGGGGTACTTGAAGAACGCCTTCTTTCTGGACGTGTCCTTCTGGGTGTGCTCGAGCTGCATGGACTCTGCAGCACTGAAGGTGTAAGAAACTGCTTCTGGCCAGGTAGTGTCCAGGAGTGCAACGGCTGCTCCTTCCTTTCTGAAGCAGTCAGAGCATTCTTAGCTGAATGTGCTTGTGAAGAAGCTCTTGGCTGGACATTTGAAATTCGGTGCACTGAGTACATGAACCCGGTGCCCAGCTGCTTCGTTCTTCGCCTTCTGCGGTCGGGACAGAACTGAAGCCCAGCGATGACTTTAACCGTGCAGCTCTTCAGCGTGTGTACTGCACGCATCCACAGTGTGCTCTGCAAGGATTTTCCTCTGCTCTCGCTCAGCGAAATGAATCAGAAGAGAAACACTGGATGGATTAGCCTTTCGCTGGCCAAGGCTCACAGTACAGCACCACACTCTGGGTGACGAGGAGAACAAAGGAAGAACATCTTTTCGCCCTGCCACGGTCTTCTCTGCGAGACGACTTCCCGCGTCTCTCTCCCTGCAAGGCTCGAATGTGCGCGATGGTACTTGGAACTGAGAAGGCAGGTGCAGAGAGCACCGCGACCTGACGGCGCTGTGCAGGCTGCGAAGGAAAGAGGACTGCCACTGGAATGTGCTGCAAATACAGGTTCCCACGCGTTGGGGACAAGCTCTGGGTAAGGCGCTTGAACTAAAACTGTTCTCTGTGCCAGACGGAGCCGAGAATCTTTCCGTAAAGATGCTGGCTACAAAGCAAACAGAATGTGGTGCTACTTCAGCGCTAGAGAGAAATTGCATCGCCCAGGCGTGTTTCGGCAGAAGCAGCAGCCTGCAGCATTTCGCTGCCGGCACCGTGCTCTCTGGGCGACAAGTAGACGACGCTTCGTCTCCAGCAAAACGAAAGCGCCACCTGCTACGAAGAGTATAAGAATGAAGGCAGAGCACCGAGCTGGTGTGTGCATCGCACAGGCTGCAAGAGGAAGCGTGGCTGCCACTCGCTTGTTTTCGGATTCAAATTAGCAGTTGAAAACAGAAAATTCCACTTGCAGCTACTTGTGCTGCTACCTAGTTCTCTTCCAGCTTTCCCTGGAAAGAATTGTGCTGAGCATTATGCTTGGAGATGCAGAGATGACAGTGGTAGAGGCAGCGGAGAATGGAAATAGAGAGTGCAGCGGACAGTTTCTGGGGCTTTACGTGAGGCAACGGGGAAAGTGCAGTCCAGCAGTGGCTTTTCCTTCTGGAGCCTTTTTCTTTGGGAGCAGCTGCTGCAAGTGGGCAACGGAGCTGCGAGAGTGCATGATGTGACGGCACGTCTATGTGAGAAGGAAGCTGCCGAGCCGCAGTGTGTTGTGCTCAGTTTCAAGGCTGCTTGGAGCAGGGGGGGTACTTGAAGAACGCCTTCTTTCTGGACGTGTCCTTCTGGGTGTGCTCGAGCTGCATGGACTCTGCAGCACTGAAGGTGTAAGAAACTGCTTCTGGCCAGGTAGTGTCCAGGAGTGCAACGGCTGCTCCTTCCTTTCTGAAGCAGTCAGAGCATTCTTAGCTGAATGTGCTTGTGAAGAAGCTCTTGGCTGGACATTTGAAATTCGGTGCACTGAGTACATGAACCCGGTGCCCAGCTGCTTCGTTCTTCGCCTTCTGCGGTCGGGACAGAACTGAAGCCCAGCGTTGCCTTTGAGCTTTGCCGCTCTTCAGCGCGTACACTGCACGCATCCACAGTGTGCTCTGCAAGGATTTTCCTCTGCTCAACGTACAATCATTTGCTTGCTGTTTCACAGAGTCCAAACTGTCCATGTAGCTCTCGCTCAGTGAAATGCGTCAGGAGAGAAACACTTGCTGGAGTAGCTTTTCGCTGGCCAGGACTTTCAACACAGCACCACAATTCAGGTAAGAAGCAGGAGAAAGGAAGAACATCTTTTCGTCCTGGCACGTTCTTCTCTGTGAGACGACTATCCGCGTCTTCTCTCCCTGCAAGGCTCTAATGTGTGCGGTGGCACTTGGAACTGAGAAGGCAGGTGCAGAGAGCACCGCGATCTGACGGCGCTGTGCAGGCTGTAAAGGAAAGAGCACTGCCACTGGAATGTGCTGCAAATACAGGTTCCCACGCGTCGGGGGCAAGCTCTGGGTAAGGCGGTTGAACTAAAACTGTTCTCTGTGCCAGACGGAGCCGAGAATCTTTCCGTAAAGATGCTGGCTACAAAGCAAACAGAATGTGGTGCTACTTCAGCGCTAGAGAGAAATTGCATAGGCCAGGCGTGTTTCGGCAGAAGCAGCAGCCTGCAGCATTTCGCTGCCGGCACCGTGCTCTCTGGGCGACAAGTAGACGACGCTTCGTCTCCAGCAAAACGAAAGCGCCACCTGCTACGAACAGCATAAGAATGAAGGCAGAGCACCGAGCTGGTGTGTGCATCGCACAGGCTGCAAGAGGAAGCGTGGCTGCCACTCGCTTGTTTTCGGATTCAAATTAGCAGTTGAAAACAGAAAATTCCACTTGCAGCTACTTGTGCTGCTACCTAGTTCTCTTCCAGCTTTCCCTGGAAAGAATTGTGCCAGGGTTTATGCTTGGAGATGCAGAGATGACAGTGGTAGAGGCAGCAGAGAATGGAAATAGAGAGTGCAGCGGACAGTTTCTGGGGCTTTACGTGAGGCAACGGGGAAAGTGCAGTCCAGCAGTGGCTTTTCCTTCTGGAGCCTTTTTCTTTGGGAGCAGCTGCTGCAAGTGGGCAACGGAGCTGCGAGAGTGCATGATGTGACGGCACGTCTATGTGAGAAGGAAGCTGCCGAGCCGCAGTGTGTTGTGCTCAGTTTCAAGGCTGCTTGGAGCAGGGGGGGTACTTGAAGAACGCCTTCTTTCTGGACGTGTCCTTCTGGGTGTGCTCGAGCTGCATGGACTCTGCAGCACTGAAGGTGTAAGAAACTGCTTCTGGCCAGGTAGTGTCCAGGAGTGCAACGGCTGCTCCTTCCTTTCTGAAGCAGTCAGAGCATTCTTAGCTGAATGTGCTTGTGAAGAAGCTCTTGGCTGGACATTTGAAATTCGGTGCACTGAGTACATGAACCCGGTGCCCAGCTGCTTCGTTCTTCGCCTTCTGCGGTCGGGACAGAACTGAAGCCCAGCGTTGCCTTTGAGCTTTGCCGCTCTTCAGCGCGTACACTGCACGCATCCACAGTGTGCTCTGCAAGGATTTTCCTCTGCTCTCGCTCAGCGAAATGAATCAGAAGAGAAACACTGGATGGATTAGCCTTTCGCTGGCCAAGGCTCACAGTACAGCACCACACTCTGGGTGACGAGGAGAACAAAGGAAGAACATCTTTTCGCCCTGCCACGGTCTTCTCTGCGAGACGACTTCCCGCGTCTCTCTCCCTGCAAGGCTCGAATGTGCGCGATGGTACTTGGAACTGAGAAGGCAGGAGCAGAGAGCACCGCGACCTGACGGCGCTGTGCAGGCTGCAAAGGAAAGAGGACTGCCACGGGAATGTGCTGCAAATACAGGTTCCCACGCGTCGGGGACAAGCTCTGGGTAAGGCGGTTGAACTAAAACTGTTCTCTGTGCCAGACGGAGCCGAGAATCTTTCCGTAAAGATGCTGGCTACAAAGCAAACAGAATGTGGTGCTACTTCAGTGCTAGAGAGAAATTGCATCGCCCAGGCGTGTTTCGGCAGAAGCAGCAGCCTGCAGCATTTCGCTGCCGGCACCGTGCTCTCTGGGCGACAAGTAGACGACGGTTCGTCTCCAGCAAAACGAAAGCGCCACCTGCTATGAAGAGTATAAGAATGAAGGCAGAGCACCGAGCTGGTGTGTGCATCGCACAGGCTGCAAGAGGAAGCGTGGCTGCCACTCGCTTGTTTTCGGATTCAAATTAGCAGTTGAAAACAGAAAATTCCACTTGCAGCTACTTGTGCTGCTACCTAGTTCTCTTCCAGCTTTCCCTGGAAAGAATTGTGCTGAGCATTATGCTTGGAGATGCAGAGATGACAGTGGTAGAGGCAGCGGAGAATGGAAATAGAGAGTGCAGCGGACAGTTTCTGGGGCTTTACGTGAGGCAACGGGGAAAGTGCAGTCCAGCAGTGGCTTTTCCTTCTGGAGCCTTTTTCTTTGGGAGCAGCTGCTGCAAGTGGGCAACGGAGCTGCGAGAGTGCATGATGTGACGGCACGTCTATGTGAGAAGGAAGCTGCCGAGCCGCAGTGTGTTGTGCTCAGTTTCAAGGCTGCTTGGAGCAGGGGGGGTACTTGAAGAACGCCTTCTTTCTGGACGTGTCCTTCTGGGTGTGCTCGAGCTGCATGGACTCTGCAGCACTGAAGGTGTAAGAAACTGCTTGTGGCCAGGTAGTGTCCAGGAGTGCAACGGCTGCTCCTTCCTTTCTGAAGCAGTCAGAGCATTCTTAGCTGAATGTGCTTGTGAAGAAGCTCTTGGCTGGACATTTGAAATTCGGTGCACTGAGTACATGAACCCGGTGCCCAGCTGCTTCGTTCTTCGCCTTCTGCGGTCGGGACAGAACTGAAGCCCAGCGTTGCCTTTGAGCTTTGCCGCTCTTCAGCGCGTACACTGCACGCATCCACAGTGTGCTCTGCAAGGATTTTCCTCTGCTCAACGTACAATCATTTGCTTGCTGTTTCACAGAGTCCAAACTGTCCATGTAGCTCTCGCTCAGTGAAATGCGTCAGGAGAGAAACACTTGCTGGAGTAGCTTTTCGCTGGCCAGGACTTTCAACACAGCACCACAATTCAGGTAAGAAGCAGGAGAAAGGAAGAACATCTTTTCGTCCTGGCACGTTCTTCTCTGTGAGACGACTATCCGCGTCTTCTCTCCCTGCAAGGCTCTAATGTGTGCGGTGGCACTTGGAACTGAGAAGGCAGGTGCAGAGAGCACCGCGATCTGACGGCGCTGTGCAGGCTGTAAAGGAAAGAGCACTGCCACTGGAATGTGCTGCAAATACAGGTTCCCACGCGTCGGGGGCAAGCTCTGGGTAAGGCGCTTGAACTAAAACTGTTCTCTGTGCCAGACGGAGCCGAGAATCTTTCCGTAAAGATGCTGGCTACAAAGCAAACAGAATGTGGTGCTACTTCAGCGCTAGAGAGAAATTGCATAGGCCAGGCGTGTTTCGGCAGAAGCAGCAGCCTGCAGCATTTCGCTGCCGGCACCGTGCTCTCTGGGCGACAAGTAGACGACGCTTCGTCTCCAGCAAAACGAAAGCGCCACCTGCTACGAACAGCATAAGAATGAAGGCAGAGCACCGAGCTGGTGTGTGCATCGCACAGGCTGCAAGAGGAAGCGTGGCTGCCACTCGCTTGTTTTCGGATTCAAATTAGCAGTTGAAAACAGAAAATTCCACTTGCAGCTACTTGTGCTGCTACCTACTTCTCTTCCAGCTTTCCCTGGAAAGAATTGTGCCAGGGTTTATGCTTGGAGATGCAGAGATGACAGTGGTAGAGGCAGCAGAGAATGGAAATAGAGAGTGCAGCGGACAGTTTCTGGGGCTTTACGTGAGGCAACGGGGAAAGTGCAGTCCAGCAGTGGCTTTTCCTTCTGGAGCCTTTTTCTTTGGGAGCAGCTGCTGCAAGTGGGCAACGGAGCTGCGAGAGTGCATGATGTGACGGCACGTCTATGTGAGAAGGAAGCTGCCGAGCCGCAGTGTGTTGTGCTCAGTTTCAAGGCTGCTTGGAGCAGGGGGGGTACTTGAAGAACGCCTTCTTTCTGGACGTGTCCTTCTGGGTGTGCTCGAGCTGCATGGACTCTGCAGCACTGAAGGTGTAAGAAACTGCTTCTGGCCAGGTAGTGTCCAGGAGTGCAACGGCTGCTCCTTCCTTTCTGAAGCAGTCAGAGCATTCTTAGCTGAATGTGCTTGTGAAGAAGCTCTTGGCTGGACATTTGAAATTCGGTGCACTGAGTACATGAACCCGGTGCCCAGCTGCTTCGTTCTTCGCCTTCTGCGGTCGGGACAGAACTGAAGCCCAGCGATGACTTTAACCGTGCAGCTCTTCAGCGTGTGTACTGCACGCATCCACAGTGTGCTCTGCAAGGATTTTCCTCTGCTCTCGCTCAGCGAAATGAATCAGAAGAGAAACACTGGATGGATTAGCCTTTCGCTGGCCAAGGCTCACAGTACAGCACCACACTCTGGGTGACGAGGAGAACAAAGGAAGAACATCTTTTCGCCCTGCCACGGTCTTCTCTGCGAGACGACTTCCCGCGTCTCTCTCCCTGCAAGGCTCGAATGTGCGCGATGGTACTTGGAACTGAGAAGGCACGTGCAGAGAGCACCGCGACCTGACGGCGCTGTGCAGGCTGCGAAGGAAAGAGGACTGCCACTGGAATGTGCTGCAAATACAGGTTCCCACGCGTCGGGGACAAGCTCTGGGTAAGGCGCTTGAACTAAAACTGTTCTCTGTGCCAGACGGAGCCGAGAATCTTTCCGTAAAGATGCTGGCTACAAAGCAAACAGAATGTGGTGCTACTTCAGCGCTAGAGAGAAATTGCATCGCCCAGGCGTGTTTCGGCAGAAGCAGCAGCCTGCAGCATTTCGCTGCCGGCACCGTGCTCTCTGGGCGACAAGTAGACGACGCTTCGTCTCCAGCAAAACGAAAGCGCCACCTGCTACGAAGAGTATAAGAATGAAGGCAGAGCACCGAGCTGGTGTGTGCATCGCACAGGCTGCAAGAGGAAGCGTGGCTGCCACTCGCTTGTTTTCGGATTCAAATTAGCAGTTGAAAACAGAAAATTCCACTTGCAGCTACTTGTGCTGCTACCTAGTTCTCTTCCAGCTTTCCCTGGAAAGAATTGTGCTGAGCATTATGCTTGGAGATGCAGAGATGACAGTGGTAGAGGCAGCGGAGAATGGAAATAGAGAGTGCAGCGGACAGTTTCTGGGGCTTTACGTGAGGCAACGGGGAAAGTGCAGTCCAGCAGTGGCTTTTCCTTCTGGAGCCTTTTTCTTTGGGAGCAGCTGCTGCAAGTGGGCAACGGAGCTGCGAGAGTGCATGATGTGACGGCACGTCTATGTGAGAAGGAAGCTGCCGAGCCGCAGTGTGTTGTGCTCAGTTTCAAGGCTGCTTGGAGCAGGGGGGGTACTTGAAGAACGCCTTCTTTCTGGACGTGTCCTTCTGGGTGTGCTCGAGCTGCATGGACTCTGCAGCACTGAAGGTGTAAGAAACTGCTTGTGGCCAGGTAGTGTCCAGGAGTGCAACGGCTGCTCCTTCCTTTCTGAAGCAGTCAGAGCATTCTTAGCTGAATGTGCTTGTGAAGAAGCTCTTGGCTGGACATTTGAAATTCGGTGCACTGAGTACATGAACCCGGTGCCCAGCTGCTTCGTTCTTCGCCTTCTGCGGTCGGGACAGAACTGAAGCCCAGCGTTGCCTTTGAGCTTTGCCGCTCTTCAGCGCGTACACTGCACGCATCCACAGTGTGCTCTGCAAGGATTTTCCTCTGCTCTCGCTCAGCGAAATGAATCAGAAGAGAAACACTGGATGGATTAGCCTTTCGCTGGCCAAGGCTCACAGTACAGCACCACACTCTGGGTGACGAGGAGAACAAAGGAAGAACATCTTTTCGCCCTGCCACGGTCTTCTCTGCGAGACGACTTCCCGCGTCTCTCTCCCTGCAAGGCTCGAATGTGCGCGATGGTACTTGGAACTGAGAAGGCAGGAGCAGAGAGCACCGCGACCTGACGGCGCTGTGCAGGCTGCGAAGGAAAGAGGACTGCCACGGGAATGTGCTGCAAATACAGGTTCCCACGCGTCGGGGACAAGCTCTGGGTAAGGCGCTTGAACTAAAACTGTGCCAGACGGAGCCGAGAATCTTTCCGTAAAGATGCTGGCTACAAAGCAAACAGAATGTGGTGCTACTTCAGCGCTAGAGAGAAATTGCATCGCCCAGGCGTGTTTCGGCAGAAGCAGCAGCCTGCAGCATTTCGCTGCCGGCACCGTGCTCTCTGGGCGACAAGTAGACGACGCTTCGTCTCCAGCAAAACGAAAGCGCCACCTGCTACGAAGAGTATAAGAATGAAGGCAGAGCACCGAGCTGGTGTGTGCATCGCACAGGCTGCAAGAGGAAGCGTGGCTGCCACTCGCTTGTTTTCGGATTCAAATTAGCAGTTGAAAACAGAAAATTCCACTTGCAGCTACTTGTGCTGCTACCTAGTTCTCTTCCAGCTTTCCCTGGAAAGAATTGTGCTGAGCATTATGCTTGGAGATGCAGAGATGACAGTGGTAGAGGCAGCGGAGAATGGAAATAGAGAGTGCAGCGGACAGTTTCTGGGGCTTTACGTGAGGCAACGGGGAAAGTGCAGTCCAGCAGTGGCTTTTCCTTCTGGAGCCTTTTTCTTTGGGAGCAGCTGCTGCAAGTGGGCAACGGAGCTGCGAGAGTGCATGATGTGACGGCACGTCTATGTGAGAAGGAAGCTGCCGAGCCGCAGTGTGTTGTGCTCAGTTTCAAGGCTGCTTGGAGCAGGGGGGGTACTTGAAGAACGCCTTCTTTCTGGACGTGTCCTTCTGGGTGTGCTCGAGCTGCATGGACTCTGCAGCACTGAAGGTGTAAGAAACTGCTTCTGGCCAGGTAGTGTCCAGGAGTGCAACGGCTGCTCCTTCCTTTCTGAAGCAGTCAGAGCATTCTTAGCTGAATGTGCTTGTGAAGAAGCTCTTGGCTGGACATTTGAAATTCGGTGCACTGAGTACATGAACCCGGTGCCCAGCTGCTTCGTTCTTCGCCTTCTGCGGTCGGGACAGAACTGAAGCCCAGCGTTGCCTTTGAGCTTTGCCGCTCTTCAGCGCGTACACTGCACGCATCCACAGTGTGCTCTGCAAGGATTTTCCTCTGCTCAACGTACAATCATTTGCTTGCTGTTTCACAGAGTCCAAACTGTCCATGTAGCTCTCGCTCAGTGAAATGCGTCAGGAGAGAAACACTTGCTGGAGTAGCTTTTCGCTGGCCAGGACTTTCAACACAGCACCACAATTCAGGTAAGAAGCAGGAGAAAGGAAGAACATCTTTTCGTCCTGGCACGTTCTTCTCTGTGAGACGACTATCCGCGTCTTCTCTCCCTGCAAGGCTCTAATGTGTGCGGTGGCACTTGGAACTGAGAAGGCAGGTGCAGAGAGCACCGCGATCTGACGGCGCTGTGCAGGCTGTAAAGGAAAGAGCACTGCCACTGGAATGTGGTGCAAATACAGGTTCCCACGCGTCGGGGGCAAGCTCTGGGTAAGGCGGTTGAACTAAAACTGTTCTCTGTGCCAGACGGAGCCGAGAATCTTTCCGTAAAGATGCTGGCTACAAAGCAAACAGAATGTGGTGCTACTTCAGCGCTAGAGAGAAATTGCATAGGCCAGGCGTGTTTCGGCAGAAGCAGCAGCCTGCAGCATTTCGCTGCCGGCACCGTGCTCTCTGGGCGACAAGTAGACGACGCTTCGTCTCCAGCAAAACGAAAGCGCCACCTGCTACGAACAGCATAAGAATGAAGGCAGAGCACCGAGCTGGTGTGTGCATCGCACAGGCTGCAAGAGGAAGCGTGGCTGCCACTCGCTTGTTTTCGGATTCAAATTAGCAGTTGAAAACAGAAAATTCCACTTGCAGCTACTTGTGCTGCTACCTAGTTCTCTTCCAGCTTTCCCTGGAAAGAATTGTGCCAGGGTTTATGCTTGGAGATGCAGAGATGACAGTGGTAGAGGCAGCAGAGAATGGAAATAGAGAGTGCAGCGGACAGTTTCTGGGGCTTTACGTGAGGCAACGGGGAAAGTGCAGTCCAGCAGTGGCTTTTCCTTCTGGAGCCTTTTTCTTTGGGAGCAGCTGCTGCAAGTGGGCAACGGAGCTGCGAGAGTGCATGATGTGACGGCACGTCTATGTGAGAAGGAAGCTGCCGAGCCGCAGTGTGTTGTGCTCAGTTTCAAGGCTGCTTGGAGCAGGGGGGGTACTTGAAGAACGCCTTCTTTCTGGACGTGTCCTTCTGGGTGTGCTCGAGCTGCATGGACTCTGCAGCACTGAAGGTGTAAGAAACTGCTTCTGGCCAGGTAGTGTCCAGGAGTGCAACGGCTGCTCCTTCCTTTCTGAAGCAGTCAGAGCATTCTTAGCTGAATGTGCTTGTGAAGAAGCTCTTGGCTGGACATTTGAAATTCGGTGCACTGAGTACATGAACCCGGTGCCCAGCTGCTTCGTTCTTCGCCTTCTGCGGTCGGGACAGAACTGAAGCCCAGCGATGACTTTAACCGTGCAGCTCTTCAGCGTGTGTACTGCACGCATCCACAGTGTGCTCTGCAAGGATTTTCCTCTGCTCTCGCTCAGCGAAATGAATCAGAAGAGAAACACTGGATGGATTAGCCTTTCGCTGGCCAAGGCTCACAGTACAGCACCACACTCTGGGTGACGAGGAGAACAAAGGAAGAACATCTTTTCGCCCTGCCACGGTCTTCTCTGCGAGACGACTTCCCGCGTCTCTCTCCCTGCAAGGCTCGAATGTGCGCGATGGTACTTGGAACTGAGAAGGCAGGTGCAGAGAGCACCGCGACCTGACGGCGCTGTGCAGGCTGCGAAGGAAAGAGGACTGCCACTGGAATGTGGTGCAAATACAGGTTCCCACGCGTCGGGGACAAGCTCTGGGTAAGGCGCTTGAACTAAAACTGTTCTCTGTGCCAGACGGAGCCGAGAATCTTTCCGTAAAGATGCTGGCTACAAAGCAAACAGAATGTGGTGCTACTTCAGCGCTAGAGAGAAATTGCATCGCCCAGGCGTGTTTCGGCAGAAGCAGCAGCCTGCAGCATTTCGCTGCCGGCACCGTGCTCTCTGGGCGACAAGTAGACGACGCTTCGTCTCCAGCAAAACGAAAGCGCCACCTGCTACGAAGAGTATAAGAATGAAGGCAGAGCACCGAGCTGGTGTGTGCATCGCACAGGCTGCAAGAGGAAGCGTGGCTGCCACTCGCTTGTTTTCGGATTCAAATTAGCAGTTGAAAACAGAAAATTCCACTTGCAGCTACTTGTGCTGCTACCTACTTCTCTTCCAGCTTTCCCTGGAAAGAATTGTGCTGAGCATTATGCTTGGAGATGCAGAGATGACAGTGGTAGAGGCAGCGGAGAATGGAAATAGAGAGTGCAGCGGACAGTTTCTGGGGCTTTACGTGAGGCAACGGGGAAAGTGCAGTCCAGCAGTGGCTTTTCCTTCTGGAGCCTTTTTCTTTGGGAGCAGCTGCTGCAAGTGGGCAACGGAGCTGCGAGAGTGCATGATGTGACGGCACGTCTATGTGAGAAGGAAGCTGCCGAGCCGCAGTGTGTTGTGCTCAGTTTCAAGGCTGCTTGGAGCAGGGGGGGTACTTGAAGAACGCCTTCTTTCTGGACGTGTCCTTCTGGGTGTGCTCGAGCTGCATGGACTCTGCAGCACTGAAGGTGTAAGAAACTGCTTCTGGCCAGGTAGTGTCCAGGAGTGCAACGGCTGCTCCTTCCTTTCTGAAGCAGTCAGAGCATTCTTAGCTGAATGTGCTTGTGAAGAAGCTCTTGGCTGGACATTTGAAATTCGGTGCACTGAGTACATGAACCCGGTGCCCAGCTGCTTCGTTCTTCGCCTTCTGCGGTCGGGACAGAACTGAAGCCCAGCGATGACTTTAACCGTGCAGCTCTTCAGCGTGTGTACTGCACGCATCCACAGTGTGCTCTGCAAGGATTTTCCTCTGCTCTCGCTCAGCGAAATGAATCAGAAGAGAAACACTGGATGGATTAGCCTTTCGCTGGCCAAGGCTCACAGTACAGCACCACACTCTGGGTGACGAGGAGAACAAAGGAAGAACATCTTTTCGCCCTGCCACGGTCTTCTCTGCGAGACGACTTCCCGCGTCTCTCTCCCTGCAAGGCTCGAATGTGCGCGATGGTACTTGGAACTGAGAAGGCACGTGCAGAGAGCACCGCGACCTGACGGCGCTGTGCAGGCTGCGAAGGAAAGAGGACTGCCACTGGAATGTGCTGCAAATACAGGTTCCCACGCGTCGGGGACAAGCTCTGGGTAAGGCGCTTGAACTAAAACTGTTCTCTGTGCCAGACGGAGCCGAGAATCTTTCCGTAAAGATGCTGGCTACAAAGCAAACAGAATGTGGTGCTACTTCAGCGCTAGAGAGAAATTGCATCGCCCAGGCGTGTTTCGGCAGAAGCAGCAGCCTGCAGCATTTCGCTGCCGGCACCGTGCTCTCTGGGCGACAAGTAGACGACGCTTCGTCTCCAGCAAAACGAAAGCGCCACCTGCTACGAAGAGTATAAGAATGAAGGCAGAGCACCGAGCTGGTGTGTGCATCGCACAGGCTGCAAGAGGAAGCGTGGCTGCCACTCGCTTGTTTTCGGATTCAAATTAGCAGTTGAAAACAGAAAATTCCACTTGCAGCTACTTGTGCTGCTACCTAGTTCTCTTCCAGCTTTCCCTGGAAAGAATTGTGCTGAGCATTATGCTTGGAGATGCAGAGATGACAGTGGTAGAGGCAGCGGAGAATGGAAATAGAGAGTGCAGCGGACAGTTTCTGGGGCTTTACGTGAGGCAACGGGGAAAGTGCAGTCCAGCAGTGGCTTTTCCTTCTGGAGCCTTTTTCTTTGGGAGCAGCTGCTGCAAGTGGGCAACGGAGCTGCGAGAGTGCATGATGTGACGGCACGTCTATGTGAGAAGGAAGCTGCCGAGCCGCAGTGTGTTGTGCTCAGTTTCAAGGCTGCTTGGAGCAGGGGGGGTACTTGAAGAACGCCTTCTTTCTGGACGTGTCCTTCTGGGTGTGCTCGAGCTGCATGGACTCTGCAGCACTGAAGGTGTAAGAAACTGCTTGTGGCCAGGTAGTGTCCAGGAGTGCAACGGCTGCTCCTTCCTTTCTGAAGCAGTCAGAGCATTCTTAGCTGAATGTGCTTGTGAAGAAGCTCTTGGCTGGACATTTGAAATTCGGTGCACTGAGTACATGAACCCGGTGCCCAGCTGCTTCGTTCTTCGCCTTCTGCGGTCGGGACAGAACTGAAGCCCAGCGTTGCCTTTGAGCTTTGCCGCTCTTCAGCGCGTACACTGCACGCATCCACAGTGTGCTCTGCAAGGATTTTCCTCTGCTCTCGCTCAGCGAAATGAATCAGAAGAGAAACACTGGATGGATTAGCCTTTCGCTGGCCAAGGCTCACAGTACAGCACCACACTCTGGGTGACGAGGAGAACAAAGGAAGAACATCTTTTCGCCCTGCCACGGTCTTCTCTGCGAGACGACTTCCCGCGTCTCTCTCCCTGCAAGGCTCGAATGTGCGCGATGGTACTTGGAACTGAGAAGGCAGGAGCAGAGAGCACCGCGACCTGACGGCGCTGTGCAGGCTGCGAAGGAAAGAGGACTGCCACGGGAATGTGCTGCAAATACAGGTTCCCACGCGTCGGGGACAAGCTCTGGGTAAGGCGCTTGAACTAAAACTGTGCCAGACGGAGCCGAGAATCTTTCCGTAAAGATGCTGGCTACAAAGCAAACAGAATGTGGTGCTACTTCAGCGCTAGAGAGAAATTGCATCGCCCAGGCGTGTTTCGGCAGAAGCAGCAGCCTGCAGCATTTCGCTGCCGGCACCGTGCTCTCTGGGCGACAAGTAGACGACGCTTCGTCTCCAGCAAAACGAAAGCGCCACCTGCTACGAAGAGTATAAGAATGAAGGCAGAGCACCGAGCTGGTGTGTGCATCGCACAGGCTGCAAGAGGAAGCGTGGCTGCCACTCGCTTGTTTTCGGATTCAAATTAGCAGTTGAAAACAGAAAATTCCACTTGCAGCTACTTGTGCTGCTACCTAGTTCTCTTCCAGCTTTCCCTGGAAAGAATTGTGCTGAGCATTATGCTTGGAGATGCAGAGATGACAGTGGTAGAGGCAGCGGAGAATGGAAATAGAGAGTGCAGCGGACAGTTTCTGGGGCTTTACGTGAGGCAACGGGGAAAGTGCAGTCCAGCAGTGGCTTTTCCTTCTGGAGCCTTTTTCTTTGGGAGCAGCTGCTGCAAGTGGGCAACGGAGCTGCGAGAGTGCATGATGTGACGGCACGTCTATGTGAGAAGGAAGCTGCCGAGCCGCAGTGTGTTGTGCTCAGTTTCAAGGCTGCTTGGAGCAGGGGGGGTACTTGAAGAACGCCTTCTTTCTGGACGTGTCCTTCTGGGTGTGCTCGAGCTGCATGGACTCTGCAGCACTGAAGGTGTAAGAAACTGCTTCTGGCCAGGTAGTGTCCAGGAGTGCAACGGCTGCTCCTTCCTTTCTGAAGCAGTCAGAGCATTCTTAGCTGAATGTGCTTGTGAAGAAGCTCTTGGCTGGACATTTGAAATTCGGTGCACTGAGTACATGAACCCGGTGCCCAGCTGCTTCGTTCTTCGCCTTCTGCGGTCGGGACAGAACTGAAGCCCAGCGTTGCCTTTGAGCTTTGCCGCTCTTCAGCGCGTACACTGCACGCATCCACAGTGTGCTCTGCAAGGATTTTCCTCTGCTCAACGTACAATCATTTGCTTGCTGTTTCACAGAGTCCAAACTGTCCATGTAGCTCTCGCTCAGTGAAATGCGTCAGGAGAGAAACACTTGCTGGAGTAGCTTTTCGCTGGCCAGGACTTTCAACACAGCACCACAATTCAGGTAAGAAGCAGGAGAAAGGAAGAACATCTTTTCGTCCTGGCACGTTCTTCTCTGTGAGACGACTATCCGCGTCTTCTCTCCCTGCAAGGCTCTAATGTGTGCGGTGGCACTTGGAACTGAGAAGGCAGGTGCAGAGAGCACCGCGATCTGACGGCGCTGTGCAGGCTGTAAAGGAAAGAGCACTGCCACTGGAATGTGGTGCAAATACAGGTTCCCACGCGTCGGGGGCAAGCTCTGGGTAAGGCGGTTGAACTAAAACTGTTCTCTGTGCCAGACGGAGCCGAGAATCTTTCCGTAAAGATGCTGGCTACAAAGCAAACAGAATGTGGTGCTACTTCAGCGCTAGAGAGAAATTGCATAGGCCAGGCGTGTTTCGGCAGAAGCAGCAGCCTGCAGCATTTCGCTGCCGGCACCGTGCTCTCTGGGCGACAAGTAGACGACGCTTCGTCTCCAGCAAAACGAAAGCGCCACCTGCTACGAACAGCATAAGAATGAAGGCAGAGCACCGAGCTGGTGTGTGCATCGCACAGGCTGCAAGAGGAAGCGTGGCTGCCACTCGCTTGTTTTCGGATTCAAATTAGCAGTTGAAAACAGAAAATTCCACTTGCAGCTACTTGTGCTGCTACCTAGTTCTCTTCCAGCTTTCCCTGGAAAGAATTGTGCCAGGGTTTATGCTTGGAGATGCAGAGATGACAGTGGTAGAGGCAGCAGAGAATGGAAATAGAGAGTGCAGCGGACAGTTTCTGGGGCTTTACGTGAGGCAACGGGGAAAGTGCAGTCCAGCAGTGGCTTTTCCTTCTGGAGCCTTTTTCTTTGGGAGCAGCTGCTGCAAGTGGGCAACGGAGCTGCGAGAGTGCATGATGTGACGGCACGTCTATGTGAGAAGGAAGCTGCCGAGCCGCAGTGTGTTGTGCTCAGTTTCAAGGCTGCTTGGAGCAGGGGGGGTACTTGAAGAACGCCTTCTTTCTGGACGTGTCCTTCTGGGTGTGCTCGAGCTGCATGGACTCTGCAGCACTGAAGGTGTAAGAAACTGCTTCTGGCCAGGTAGTGTCCAGGAGTGCAACGGCTGCTCCTTCCTTTCTGAAGCAGTCAGAGCATTCTTAGCTGAATGTGCTTGTGAAGAAGCTCTTGGCTGGACATTTGAAATTCGGTGCACTGAGTACATGAACCCGGTGCCCAGCTGCTTCGTTCTTCGCCTTCTGCGGTCGGGACAGAACTGAAGCCCAGCGATGACTTTAACCGTGCAGCTCTTCAGCGTGTGTACTGCACGCATCCACAGTGTGCTCTGCAAGGATTTTCCTCTGCTCTCGCTCAGCGAAATGAATCAGAAGAGAAACACTGGATGGATTAGCCTTTCGCTGGCCAAGGCTCACAGTACAGCACCACACTCTGGGTGACGAGGAGAACAAAGGAAGAACATCTTTTCGCCCTGCCACGGTCTTCTCTGCGAGACGACTTCCCGCGTCTCTCTCCCTGCAAGGCTCGAATGTGCGCGATGGTACTTGGAACTGAGAAGGCAGGTGCAGAGAGCACCGCGACCTGACGGCGCTGTGCAGGCTGCGAAGGAAAGAGGACTGCCACTGGAATGTGGTGCAAATACAGGTTCCCACGCGTCGGGGACAAGCTCTGGGTAAGGCGCTTGAACTAAAACTGTTCTCTGTGCCAGACGGAGCCGAGAATCTTTCCGTAAAGATGCTGGCTACAAAGCAAACAGAATGTGGTGCTACTTCAGCGCTAGAGAGAAATTGCATCGCCCAGGCGTGTTTCGGCAGAAGCAGCAGCCTGCAGCATTTCGCTGCCGGCACCGTGCTCTCTGGGCGACAAGTAGACGACGCTTCGTCTCCAGCAAAACGAAAGCGCCACCTGCTACGAAGAGTATAAGAATGAAGGCAGAGCACCGAGCTGGTGTGTGCATCGCACAGGCTGCAAGAGGAAGCGTGGCTGCCACTCGCTTGTTTTCGGATTCAAATTAGCAGTTGAAAACAGAAAATTCCACTTGCAGCTACTTGTGCTGCTACCTACTTCTCTTCCAGCTTTCCCTGGAAAGAATTGTGCTGAGCATTATGCTTGGAGATGCAGAGATGACAGTGGTAGAGGCAGCGGAGAATGGAAATAGAGAGTGCAGCGGACAGTTTCTGGGGCTTTACGTGAGGCAACGGGGAAAGTGCAGTCCAGCAGTGGCTTTTCCTTCTGGAGCCTTTTTCTTTGGGAGCAGCTGCTGCAAGTGGGCAACGGAGCTGCGAGAGTGCATGATGTGACGGCACGTCTATGTGAGAAGGAAGCTGCCGAGCCGCAGTGTGTTGTGCTCAGTTTCAAGGCTGCTTGGAGCAGGGGGGGTACTTGAAGAACGCCTTCTTTCTGGACGTGTCCTTCTGGGTGTGCTCGAGCTGCATGGACTCTGCAGCACTGAAGGTGTAAGAAACTGCTTCTGGCCAGGTAGTGTCCAGGAGTGCAACGGCTGCTCCTTCCTTTCTGAAGCAGTCAGAGCATTCTTAGCTGAATGTGCTTGTGAAGAAGCTCTTGGCTGGACATTTGAAATTCGGTGCACTGAGTACATGAACCCGGTGCCCAGCTGCTTCGTTCTTCGCCTTCTGCGGTCGGGACAGAACTGAAGCCCAGCGTTGACTTTGAGCTTTGCCACTCTTCAGCGCGTACACTGCACGCATCCACAGTGTGCTCTGCAAGGATTTTCCTCTGCTCTCGCTCAGCGAAATGAATCAGAAGAGAAACACTGGATGGATTAGCCTTTCGCTGGCCAAGGCTCACAGTACAGCACCACACTCTGGGTGACGAGGAGAACAAAGGAAGAACATCTTTTCGCCCTGCCACGGTCTTCTCTGCGAGACGACTTCCCGCGTCTCTCTCCCTGCAAGGCTCGAATGTGCGCGATGGTACTTGGAACTGAGAAGGCAGGAGCAGAGAGCACCGCGACCTGACGGCGCTGTGCAGGCTGCAAAGGAAAGAGGACTGCCACGGGAATGTGCTGCAAATACAGGTTCCCACGCGTCGGGGACAAGCTCTGGGTAAGGCGCTTGAACTAAAACTGTGCCAGACGGAGCCGAGAATCTTTCCGTAAAGATGCTGGCTACAAAGCAAACAGAATGTGGTGCTACTTCAGCGCTAGAGAGAAATTGCATCGCCCAGGCGTGTTTCGGCAGAAGCAGCAGCCTGCAGCATTTCGCTGCCGGCACCGTGCTCTCTGGGCGACAAGTAGACGACGCTTCGTCTCCAGCAAAACGAAAGCGCCACCTGCTACGAAGAGTATAAGAATGAAGGCAGAGCACCGAGCTGGTGTGTGCATCGCACAGGCTGCAAGAGGAAGCGTGGCTGCCACTCGCTTGTTTTCGGATTCAAATTAGCAGTTGAAAACAGAAAATTCCACTTGCAGCTACTTGTGCTGCTACCTAGTTCTCTTCCAGCTTTCCCTGGAAAGAATTGTGCTGAGCATTATGCTTGGAGATGCAGAGATGACAGTGGTAGAGGCAGCGGAGAATGGAAATAGAGAGTGCAGCGGACAGTTTCTGGGGCTTTACGTGAGGCAACGGGGAAAGTGCAGTCCAGCAGTGGCTTTTCCTTCTGGAGCCTTTTTCTTTGGGAGCAGCTGCTGCAAGTGGGCAACGGAGCTGCGAGAGTGCATGATGTGACGGCACGTCTATGTGAGAAGGAAGCTGCCGAGCCGCAGTGTGTTGTGCTCAGTTTCAAGGCTGCTTGGAGCAGGGGGGGTACTTGAAGAACGCCTTCTTTCTGGACGTGTCCTTCTGGGTGTGCTCGAGCTGCATGGACTCTGCAGCACTGAAGGTGTAAGAAACTGCTTGTGGCCAGGTAGTGTCCAGGAGTGCAACGGCTGCTCCTTCCTTTCTGAAGCAGTCAGAGCATTCTTAGCTGAATGTGCTTGTGAAGAAGCTCTTGGCTGGACATTTGAAATTCGGTGCACTGAGTACATGAACCCGGTGCCCAGCTGCTTCGTTCTTCGCCTTCTGCGGTCGGGACAGAACTGAAGCCCAGCGTTGCCTTTGAGCTTTGCCGCTCTTCAGCGCGTACACTGCACGCATCCACAGTGTGCTCTGCAAGGATTTTCCTCTGCTCAACGTACAATCATTTGCTTGCTGTTTCACAGAGTCCAAACTGTCCATGTAGCTCTCGCTCAGTGAAATGCGTCAGGAGAGAAACACTTGCTGGAGTAGCTTTTCGCTGGCCAGGACTTTCAACACAGCACCACAATTCAGGTAAGAAGCAGGAGAAAGGAAGAACATCTTTTCGTCCTGGCACGTTCTTCTCTGTGAGACGACTATCCGCGTCTTCTCTCCCTGCAAGGCTCTAATGTGTGCGGTGGCACTTGGAACTGAGAAGGCAGGTGCAGAGAGCACCGCGATCTGACGGCGCTGTGCAGGCTGTAAAGGAAAGAGCACTGCCACTGGAATGTGGTGCAAATACAGGTTCCCACGCGTCGGGGGCAAGCTCTGGGTAAGGCGGTTGAACTAAAACTGTTCTCTGTGCCAGACGGAGCCGAGAATCTTTCCGTAAAGATGCTGGCTACAAAGCAAACAGAATGTGGTGCTACTTCAGCGCTAGAGAGAAATTGCATAGGCCAGGCGTGTTTCGGCAGAAGCAGCAGCCTGCAGCATTTCGCTGCCGGCACCGTGCTCTCTGGGCGACAAGTAGACGACGCTTCGTCTCCAGCAAAACGAAAGCGCCACCTGCTACGAACAGCATAAGAATGAAGGCAGAGCACCGAGCTGGTGTGTGCATCGCACAGGCTGCAAGAGGAAGCGTGGCTGCCACTCGCTTGTTTTCGGATTCAAATTAGCAGTTGAAAACAGAAAATTCCACTTGCAGCTACTTGTGCTGCTACCTAGTTCTCTTCCAGCTTTCCCTGGAAAGAATTGTGCCAGGGTTTATGCTTGGAGATGCAGAGATGACAGTGGTAGAGGCAGCAGAGAATGGAAATAGAGAGTGCAGCGGACAGTTTCTGGGGCTTTACGTGAGGCAACGGGGAAAGTGCAGTCCAGCAGTGGCTTTTCCTTCTGGAGCCTTTTTCTTTGGGAGCAGCTGCTGCAAGTGGGCAACGGAGCTGCGAGAGTGCATGATGTGACGGCACGTCTATGTGAGAAGGAAGCTGCCGAGCCGCAGTGTGTTGTGCTCAGTTTCAAGGCTGCTTGGAGCAGGGGGGGTACTTGAAGAACGCCTTCTTTCTGGACGTGTCCTTCTGGGTGTGCTCGAGCTGCATGGACTCTGCAGCACTGAAGGTGTAAGAAACTGCTTCTGGCCAGGTAGTGTCCAGGAGTGCAACGGCTGCTCCTTCCTTTCTGAAGCAGTCAGAGCATTCTTAGCTGAATGTGCTTGTGAAGAAGCTCTTGGCTGGACATTTGAAATTCGGTGCACTGAGTACATGAACCCGGTGCCCAGCTGCTTCGTTCTTCGCCTTCTGCGGTCGGGACAGAACTGAAGCCCAGCGTTGCCTTTGAGCTTTGCCGCTCTTCAGCGCGTACACTGCACGCATCCACAGTGTGCTCTGCAAGGATTTTCCTCTGCTCTCGCTCAGCGAAATGAATCAGAAGAGAAACACTGGATGGATTAGCCTTTCGCTGGCCAAGGCTCACAGTACAGCACCACACTCTGGGTGACGAGGAGAACAAAGGAAGAACATCTTTTCGCCCTGCCACGGTCTTCTCTGCGAGACGACTTCCCGCGTCTCTCTCCCTGCAAGGCTCGAATGTGCGCGATGGTACTTGGAACTGAGAAGGCAGGAGCAGAGAGCACCGCGACCTGACGGCGCTGTGCAGGCTGCAAAGGAAAGAGGACTGCCACGGGAATGTGCTGCAAATACAGGTTCCCACGCGTCGGGGACAAGCTCTGGGTAAGGCGCTTGAACTAAAACTGTTCTCTGTGCCAGACGGAGCCGAGAATCTTTCCGTAAAGATGCTGGCTACAAAGCAAACAGAATGTGGTGCTACTTCAGCGCTAGAGAGAAATTGCATCGCCCAGGCGTGTTTCGGCAGAAGCAGCAGCCTGCAGCATTTCGCTGCCGGCACCGTGCTCTCTGGGCGACAAGTAGACGACGCTTCGTCTCCAGCAAAACGAAAGCGCCACCTGCTACGAAGAGTATAAGAATGAAGGCAGAGCACCGAGCTGGTGTGTGCATCGCACAGGCTGCAAGAGGAAGCGTGGCTGCCACTCGCTTGTTTTCGGATTCAAATTAGCAGTTGAAAACAGAAAATTCCACTTGCAGCTACTTGTGCTGCTACCTAGTTCTCTTCCAGCTTTCCCTGGAAAGAATTGTGCTGAGCATTATGCTTGGAGATGCAGAGATGACAGTGGTAGAGGCAGCGGAGAATGGAAATAGAGAGTGCAGCGGACAGTTTCTGGGGCTTTACGTGAGGCAACGGGGAAAGTGCAGTCCAGCAGTGGCTTTTCCTTCTGGAGCCTTTTTCTTTGGGAGCAGCTGCTGCAAGTGGGCAACGGAGCTGCGAGAGTGCATGATGTGACGGCACGTCTATGTGAGAAGGAAGCTGCCGAGCCGCAGTGTGTTGTGCTCAGTTTCAAGGCTGCTTGGAGCAGGGGGGGTACTTGAAGAACGCCTTCTTTCTGGACGTGTCCTTCTGGGTGTGCTCGAGCTGCATGGACTCTGCAGCACTGAAGGTGTAAGAAACTGCTTGTGGCCAGGTAGTGTCCAGGAGTGCAACGGCTGCTCCTTCCTTTCTGAAGCAGTCAGAGCATTCTTAGCTGAATGTGCTTGTGAAGAAGCTCTTGGCTGGACATTTGAAATTCGGTGCACTGAGTACATGAACCCGGTGCCCAGCTGCTTCGTTCTTCGCCTTCTGCGGTCGGGACAGAACTGAAGCCCAGCGTTGCCTTTGAGCTTTGCCGCTCTTCAGCGCGTACACTGCACGCATCCACAGTGTGCTCTGCAAGGATTTTCCTCTGCTCAACGTACAATCATTTGCTTGCTGTTTCACAGAGTCCAAACTGTCCATGTAGCTCTCGCTCAGTGAAATGCGTCAGGAGAGAAACACTTGCTGGAGTAGCTTTTCGCTGGCCAGGACTTTCAACACAGCACCACAATTCAGGTAAGAAGCAGGAGAAAGGAAGAACATCTTTTCGTCCTGGCACGTTCTTCTCTGTGAGACGACTATCCGCGTCTTCTCTCCCTGCAAGGCTCTAATGTGTGCGGTGGCACTTGGAACTGAGAAGGCAGGTGCAGAGAGCACCGCGATCTGACGGCGCTGTGCAGGCTGTAAAGGAAAGAGCACTGCCACTGGAATGTGGTGCAAATACAGGTTCCCACGCGTCGGGGGCAAGCTCTGGGTAAGGCGGTTGAACTAAAACTGTTCTCTGTGCCAGACGGAGCCGAGAATCTTTCCGTAAAGATGCTGGCTACAAAGCAAACAGAATGTGGTGCTACTTCAGCGCTAGAGAGAAATTGCATAGGCCAGGCGTGTTTCGGCAGAAGCAGCAGCCTGCAGCATTTCGCTGCCGGCACCGTGCTCTCTGGGCGACAAGTAGACGACGCTTCGTCTCCAGCAAAACGAAAGCGCCACCTGCTACGAACAGCATAAGAATGAAGGCAGAGCACCGAGCTGGTGTGTGCATCGCACAGGCTGCAAGAGGAAGCGTGGCTGCCACTCGCTTGTTTTCGGATTCAAATTAGCAGTTGAAAACAGAAAATTCCACTTGCAGCTACTTGTGCTGCTACCTAGTTCTCTTCCAGCTTTCCCTGGAAAGAATTGTGCCAGGGTTTATGCTTGGAGATGCAGAGATGACAGTGGTAGAGGCAGCAGAGAATGGAAATAGAGAGTGCAGCGGACAGTTTCTGGGGCTTTACGTGAGGCAACGGGGAAAGTGCAGTCCAGCAGTGGCTTTTCCTTCTGGAGCCTTTTTCTTTGGGAGCAGCTGCTGCAAGTGGGCAACGGAGCTGCGAGAGTGCATGATGTGACGGCACGTCTATGTGAGAAGGAAGCTGCCGAGCCGCAGTGTGTTGTGCTCAGTTTCAAGGCTGCTTGGAGCAGGGGGGGTACTTGAAGAACGCCTTCTTTCTGGACGTGTCCTTCTGGGTGTGCTCGAGCTGCATGGACTCTGCAGCACTGAAGGTGTAAGAAACTGCTTCTGGCCAGGTAGTGTCCAGGAGTGCAACGGCTGCTCCTTCCTTTCTGAAGCAGTCAGAGCATTCTTAGCTGAATGTGCTTGTGAAGAAGCTCTTGGCTGGACATTTGAAATTCGGTGCACTGAGTACATGAACCCGGTGCCCAGCTGCTTCGTTCTTCGCCTTCTGCGGTCGGGACAGAACTGAAGCCCAGCGATGACTTTAACCGTGCAGCTCTTCAGCGTGTGTACTGCACGCATCCACAGTGTGCTCTGCAAGGATTTTCCTCTGCTCTCGCTCAGCGAAATGAATCAGAAGAGAAACACTGGATGGATTAGCCTTTCGCTGGCCAAGGCTCACAGTACAGCACCACACTCTGGGTGACGAGGAGAACAAAGGAAGAACATCTTTTCGCCCTGCCACGGTCTTCTCTGCGAGACGACTTCCCGCGTCTCTCTCCCTGCAAGGCTCGAATGTGCGCGATGGTACTTGGAACTGAGAAGGCAGGTGCAGAGAGCACCGCGACCTGACGGCGCTGTGCAGGCTGCGAAGGAAAGAGGACTGCCACTGGAATGTGCTGCAAATACAGGTTCCCACGCGTTGGGGACAAGCTCTGGGTAAGGCGCTTGAACTAAAACTGTTCTCTGTGCCAGACGGAGCCGAGAATCTTTCCGTAAAGATGCTGGCTACAAAGCAAACAGAATGTGGTGCTACTTCAGCGCTAGAGAGAAATTGCATCGCCCAGGCGTGTTTCGGCAGAAGCAGCAGCCTGCAGCATTTCGCTGCCGGCACCGTGCTCTCTGGGCGACAAGTAGACGACGCTTCGTCTCCAGCAAAACGAAAGCGCCACCTGCTACGAAGAGTATAAGAATGAAGGCAGAGCACCGAGCTGGTGTGTGCATCGCACAGGCTGCAAGAGGAAGCGTGGCTGCCACTCGCTTGTTTTCGGATTCAAATTAGCAGTTGAAAACAGAAAATTCCACTTGCAGCTACTTGTGCTGCTACCTAGTTCTCTTCCAGCTTTCCCTGGAAAGAATTGTGCTGAGCATTATGCTTGGAGATGCAGAGATGACAGTGGTAGAGGCAGCGGAGAATGGAAATAGAGAGTGCAGCGGACAGTTTCTGGGGCTTTACGTGAGGCAACGGGGAAAGTGCAGTCCAGCAGTGGCTTTTCCTTCTGGAGCCTTTTTCTTTGGGAGCAGCTGCTGCAAGTGGGCAACGGAGCTGCGAGAGTGCATGATGTGACGGCACGTCTATGTGAGAAGGAAGCTGCCGAGCCGCAGTGTGTTGTGCTCAGTTTCAAGGCTGCTTGGAGCAGGGGGGGTACTTGAAGAACGCCTTCTTTCTGGACGTGTCCTTCTGGGTGTGCTCGAGCTGCATGGACTCTGCAGCACTGAAGGTGTAAGAAACTGCTTCTGGCCAGGTAGTGTCCAGGAGTGCAACGGCTGCTCCTTCCTTTCTGAAGCAGTCAGAGCATTCTTAGCTGAATGTGCTTGTGAAGAAGCTCTTGGCTGGACATTTGAAATTCGGTGCACTGAGTACATGAACCCGGTGCCCAGCTGCTTCGTTCTTCGCCTTCTGCGGTCGGGACAGAACTGAAGCCCAGCGTTGCCTTTGAGCTTTGCCGCTCTTCAGCGCGTACACTGCACGCATCCACAGTGTGCTCTGCAAGGATTTTCCTCTGCTCAACGTACAATCATTTGCTTGCTGTTTCACAGAGTCCAAACTGTCCATGTAGCTCTCGCTCAGTGAAATGCGTCAGGAGAGAAACACTTGCTGGAGTAGCTTTTCGCTGGCCAGGACTTTCAACACAGCACCACAATTCAGGTAAGAAGCAGGAGAAAGGAAGAACATCTTTTCGTCCTGGCACGTTCTTCTCTGTGAGACGACTATCCGCGTCTTCTCTCCCTGCAAGGCTCTAATGTGTGCGGTGGCACTTGGAACTGAGAAGGCAGGTGCAGAGAGCACCGCGATCTGACGGCGCTGTGCAGGCTGTAAAGGAAAGAGCACTGCCACTGGAATGTGCTGCAAATACAGGTTCCCACGCGTCGGGGGCAAGCTCTGGGTAAGGCGGTTGAACTAAAACTGTTCTCTGTGCCAGACGGAGCCGAGAATCTTTCCGTAAAGATGCTGGCTACAAAGCAAACAGAATGTGGTGCTACTTCAGCGCTAGAGAGAAATTGCATAGGCCAGGCGTGTTTCGGCAGAAGCAGCAGCCTGCAGCATTTCGCTGCCGGCACCGTGCTCTCTGGGCGACAAGTAGACGACGCTTCGTCTCCAGCAAAACGAAAGCGCCACCTGCTACGAACAGCATAAGAATGAAGGCAGAGCACCGAGCTGGTGTGTGCATCGCACAGGCTGCAAGAGGAAGCGTGGCTGCCACTCGCTTGTTTTCGGATTCAAATTAGCAGTTGAAAACAGAAAATTCCACTTGCAGCTACTTGTGCTGCTACCTAGTTCTCTTCCAGCTTTCCCTGGAAAGAATTGTGCCAGGGTTTATGCTTGGAGATGCAGAGATGACAGTGGTAGAGGCAGCAGAGAATGGAAATAGAGAGTGCAGCGGACAGTTTCTGGGGCTTTACGTGAGGCAACGGGGAAAGTGCAGTCCAGCAGTGGCTTTTCCTTCTGGAGCCTTTTTCTTTGGGAGCAGCTGCTGCAAGTGGGCAACGGAGCTGCGAGAGTGCATGATGTGACGGCACGTCTATGTGAGAAGGAAGCTGCCGAGCCGCAGTGTGTTGTGCTCAGTTTCAAGGCTGCTTGGAGCAGGGGGGGTACTTGAAGAACGCCTTCTTTCTGGACGTGTCCTTCTGGGTGTGCTCGAGCTGCATGGACTCTGCAGCACTGAAGGTGTAAGAAACTGCTTCTGGCCAGGTAGTGTCCAGGAGTGCAACGGCTGCTCCTTCCTTTCTGAAGCAGTCAGAGCATTCTTAGCTGAATGTGCTTGTGAAGAAGCTCTTGGCTGGACATTTGAAATTCGGTGCACTGAGTACATGAACCCGGTGCCCAGCTGCTTCGTTCTTCGCCTTCTGCGGTCGGGACAGAACTGAAGCCCAGCGTTGCCTTTGAGCTTTGCCGCTCTTCAGCGCGTACACTGCACGCATCCACAGTGTGCTCTGCAAGGATTTTCCTCTGCTCTCGCTCAGCGAAATGAATCAGAAGAGAAACACTGGATGGATTAGCCTTTCGCTGGCCAAGGCTCACAGTACAGCACCACACTCTGGGTGACGAGGAGAACAAAGGAAGAACATCTTTTCGCCCTGCCACGGTCTTCTCTGCGAGACGACTTCCCGCGTCTCTCTCCCTGCAAGGCTCGAATGTGCGCGATGGTACTTGGAACTGAGAAGGCAGGAGCAGAGAGCACCGCGACCTGACGGCGCTGTGCAGGCTGCAAAGGAAAGAGGACTGCCACGGGAATGTGCTGCAAATACAGGTTCCCACGCGTCGGGGACAAGCTCTGGGTAAGGCGGTTGAACTAAAACTGTTCTCTGTGCCAGACGGAGCCGAGAATCTTTCCGTAAAGATGCTGGCTACAAAGCAAACAGAATGTGGTGCTACTTCAGTGCTAGAGAGAAATTGCATAGGCCAGGCGTGTTTCGGCAGAAGCAGCAGCCTGCAGCATTTCGCTGCCGGCACCGTGCTCTCTGGGCGACAAGTAGACGACGGTTCGTCTCCAGCAAAACGAAAGCGCCACCTGCTATGAAGAGTATAAGAATGAAGGCAGAGCACCGAGCTGGTGTGTGCATCGCACAGGCTGCAAGAGGAAGCGTGGCTGCCACTCGCTTGTTTTCGGATTCAAATTAGCAGTTGAAAACAGAAAATTCCACTTGCAGCTACTTGTGCTGCTACCTAGTTCTCTTCCAGCTTTCCCTGGAAAGAATTGTGCTGAGCATTATGCTTGGAGATGCAGAGATGACAGTGGTAGAGGCAGCGGAGAATGGAAATAGAGAGTGCAGCGGACAGTTTCTGGGGCTTTACGTGAGGCAACGGGGAAAGTGCAGTCCAGCAGTGGCTTTTCCTTCTGGAGCCTTTTTCTTTGGGAGCAGCTGCTGCAAGTGGGCAACGGAGCTGCGAGAGTGCATGATGTGACGGCACGTCTATGTGAGAAGGAAGCTGCCGAGCCGCAGTGTGTTGTGCTCAGTTTCAAGGCTGCTTGGAGCAGGGGGGGTACTTGAAGAACGCCTTCTTTCTGGACGTGTCCTTCTGGGTGTGCTCGAGCTGCATGGACTCTGCAGCACTGAAGGTGTAAGAAACTGCTTGTGGCCAGGTAGTGTCCAGGAGTGCAACGGCTGCTCCTTCCTTTCTGAAGCAGTCAGAGCATTCTTAGCTGAATGTGCTTGTGAAGAAGCTCTTGGCTGGACATTTGAAATTCGGTGCACTGAGTACATGAACCCGGTGCCCAGCTGCTTCGTTCTTCGCCTTCTGCGGTCGGGACAGAACTGAAGCCCAGCGTTGCCTTTGAGCTTTGCCGCTCTTCAGCGCGTACACTGCACGCATCCACAGTGTGCTCTGCAAGGATTTTCCTCTGCTCAACGTACAATCATTTGCTTGCTGTTTCACAGAGTCCAAACTGTCCATGTAGCTCTCGCTCAGTGAAATGCGTCAGGAGAGAAACACTTGCTGGAGTAGCTTTTCGCTGGCCAGGACTTTCAACACAGCACCACAATTCAGGTAAGAAGCAGGAGAAAGGAAGAACATCTTTTCGTCCTGGCACGTTCTTCTCTGTGAGACGACTATCCGCGTCTTCTCTCCCTGCAAGGCTCTAATGTGTGCGGTGGCACTTGGAACTGAGAAGGCAGGTGCAGAGAGCACCGCGATCTGACGGCGCTGTGCAGGCTGTAAAGGAAAGAGCACTGCCACTGGAATGTGGTGCAAATACAGGTTCCCACGCGTCGGGGGCAAGCTCTGGGTAAGGCGCTTGAACTAAAACTGTTCTCTGTGCCAGACGGAGCCGAGAATCTTTCCGTAAAGATGCTGGCTACAAAGCAAACAGAATGTGGTGCTACTTCAGCGCTAGAGAGAAATTGCATAGGCCAGGCGTGTTTCGGCAGAAGCAGCAGCCTGCAGCATTTCGCTGCCGGCACCGTGCTCTCTGGGCGACAAGTAGACGACGCTTCGTCTCCAGCAAAACGAAAGCGCCACCTGCTACGAACAGCATAAGAATGAAGGCAGAGCACCGAGCTGGTGTGTGCATCGCACAGGCTGCAAGAGGAAGCGTGGCTGCCACTCGCTTGTTTTCGGATTCAAATTAGCAGTTGAAAACAGAAAATTCCACTTGCAGCTACTTGTGCTGCTACCTAGTTCTCTTCCAGCTTTCCCTGGAAAGAATTGTGCCAGGGTTTATGCTTGGAGATGCAGAGATGACAGTGGTAGAGGCAGCAGAGAATGGAAATAGAGAGTGCAGCGGACAGTTTCTGGGGCTTTACGTGAGGCAACGGGGAAAGTGCAGTCCAGCAGTGGCTTTTCCTTCTGGAGCCTTTTTCTTTGGGAGCAGCTGCTGCAAGTGGGCAACGGAGCTGCGAGAGTGCATGATGTGACGGCACGTCTATGTGAGAAGGAAGCTGCCGAGCCGCAGTGTGTTGTGCTCAGTTTCAAGGCTGCTTGGAGCAGGGGGGGTACTTGAAGAACGCCTTCTTTCTGGACGTGTCCTTCTGGGTGTGCTCGAGCTGCATGGACTCTGCAGCACTGAAGGTGTAAGAAACTGCTTCTGGCCAGGTAGTGTCCAGGAGTGCAACGGCTGCTCCTTCCTTTCTGAAGCAGTCAGAGCATTCTTAGCTGAATGTGCTTGTGAAGAAGCTCTTGGCTGGACATTTGAAATTCGGTGCACTGAGTACATGAACCCGGTGCCCAGCTGCTTCGTTCTTCGCCTTCTGCGGTCGGGACAGAACTGAAGCCCAGCGATGACTTTAACCGTGCAGCTCTTCAGCGTGTGTACTGCACGCATCCACAGTGTGCTCTGCAAGGATTTTCCTCTGCTCTCGCTCAGCGAAATGAATCAGAAGAGAAACACTGGATGGATTAGCCTTTCGCTGGCCAAGGCTCACAGTACAGCACCACACTCTGGGTGACGAGGAGAACAAAGGAAGAACATCTTTTCGCCCTGCCACGGTCTTCTCTGCGAGACGACTTCCCGCGTCTCTCTCCCTGCAAGGCTCGAATGTGCGCGATGGTACTTGGAACTGAGAAGGCACGTGCAGAGAGCACCGCGACCTGACGGCGCTGTGCAGGCTGCGAAGGAAAGAGGACTGCCACTGGAATGTGCTGCAAATACAGGTTCCCACGCGTCGGGGACAAGCTCTGGGTAAGGCGCTTGAACTAAAACTGTTCTCTGTGCCAGACGGAGCCGAGAATCTTTCCGTAAAGATGCTGGCTACAAAGCAAACAGAATGTGGTGCTACTTCAGCGCTAGAGAGAAATTGCATCGCCCAGGCGTGTTTCGGCAGAAGCAGCAGCCTGCAGCATTTCGCTGCCGGCACCGTGCTCTCTGGGCGACAAGTAGACGACGCTTCGTCTCCAGCAAAACGAAAGCGCCACCTGCTACGAAGAGTATAAGAATGAAGGCAGAGCACCGAGCTGGTGTGTGCATCGCACAGGCTGCAAGAGGAAGCGTGGCTGCCACTCGCTTGTTTTCGGATTCAAATTAGCAGTTGAAAACAGAAAATTCCACTTGCAGCTACTTGTGCTGCTACCTAGTTCTCTTCCAGCTTTCCCTGGAAAGAATTGTGCTGAGCATTATGCTTGGAGATGCAGAGATGACAGTGGTAGAGGCAGCGGAGAATGGAAATAGAGAGTGCAGCGGACAGTTTCTGGGGCTTTACGTGAGGCAACGGGGAAAGTGCAGTCCAGCAGTGGCTTTTCCTTCTGGAGCCTTTTTCTTTGGGAGCAGCTGCTGCAAGTGGGCAACGGAGCTGCGAGAGTGCATGATGTGACGGCACGTCTATGTGAGAAGGAAGCTGCCGAGCCGCAGTGTGTTGTGCTCAGTTTCAAGGCTGCTTGGAGCAGGGGGGGTACTTGAAGAACGCCTTCTTTCTGGACGTGTCCTTCTGGGTGTGCTCGAGCTGCATGGACTCTGCAGCACTGAAGGTGTAAGAAACTGCTTGTGGCCAGGTAGTGTCCAGGAGTGCAACGGCTGCTCCTTCCTTTCTGAAGCAGTCAGAGCATTCTTAGCTGAATGTGCTTGTGAAGAAGCTCTTGGCTGGACATTTGAAATTCGGTGCACTGAGTACATGAACCCGGTGCCCAGCTGCTTCGTTCTTCGCCTTCTGCGGTCGGGACAGAACTGAAGCCCAGCGTTGCCTTTGAGCTTTGCCGCTCTTCAGCGCGTACACTGCACGCATCCACAGTGTGCTCTGCAAGGATTTTCCTCTGCTCTCGCTCAGCGAAATGAATCAGAAGAGAAACACTGGATGGATTAGCCTTTCGCTGGCCAAGGCTCACAGTACAGCACCACACTCTGGGTGACGAGGAGAACAAAGGAAGAACATCTTTTCGCCCTGCCACGGTCTTCTCTGCGAGACGACTTCCCGCGTCTCTCTCCCTGCAAGGCTCGAATGTGCGCGATGGTACTTGGAACTGAGAAGGCAGGAGCAGAGAGCACCGCGACCTGACGGCGCTGTGCAGGCTGCAAAGGAAAGAGGACTGCCACGGGAATGTGCTGCAAATACAGGTTCCCACGCGTCGGGGACAAGCTCTGGGTAAGGCGCTTGAACTAAAACTGTGCCAGACGGAGCCGAGAATCTTTCCGTAAAGATGCTGGCTACAAAGCAAACAGAATGTGGTGCTACTTCAGCGCTAGAGAGAAATTGCATCGCCCAGGCGTGTTTCGGCAGAAGCAGCAGCCTGCAGCATTTCGCTGCCGGCACCGTGCTCTCTGGGCGACAAGTAGACGACGCTTCGTCTCCAGCAAAACGAAAGCGCCACCTGCTACGAAGAGTATAAGAATGAAGGCAGAGCACCGAGCTGGTGTGTGCATCGCACAGGCTGCAAGAGGAAGCGTGGCTGCCACTCGCTTGTTTTCGGATTCAAATTAGCAGTTGAAAACAGAAAATTCCACTTGCAGCTACTTGTGCTGCTACCTAGTTCTCTTCCAGCTTTCCCTGGAAAGAATTGTGCTGAGCATTATGCTTGGAGATGCAGAGATGACAGTGGTAGAGGCAGCGGAGAATGGAAATAGAGAGTGCAGCGGACAGTTTCTGGGGCTTTACGTGAGGCAACGGGGAAAGTGCAGTCCAGCAGTGGCTTTTCCTTCTGGAGCCTTTTTCTTTGGGAGCAGCTGCTGCAAGTGGGCAACGGAGCTGCGAGAGTGCATGATGTGACGGCACGTCTATGTGAGAAGGAAGCTGCCGAGCCGCAGTGTGTTGTGCTCAGTTTCAAGGCTGCTTGGAGCAGGGGGGGTACTTGAAGAACGCCTTCTTTCTGGACGTGTCCTTCTGGGTGTGCTCGAGCTGCATGGACTCTGCAGCACTGAAGGTGTAAGAAACTGCTTGTGGCCAGGTAGTGTCCAGGAGTGCAACGGCTGCTCCTTCCTTTCTGAAGCAGTCAGAGCATTCTTAGCTGAATGTGCTTGTGAAGAAGCTCTTGGCTGGACATTTGAAATTCGGTGCACTGAGTACATGAACCCGGTGCCCAGCTGCTTCGTTCTTCGCCTTCTGCGGTCGGGACAGAACTGAAGCCCAGCGTTGCCTTTGAGCTTTGCCGCTCTTCAGCGCGTACACTGCACGCATCCACAGTGTGCTCTGCAAGGATTTTCCTCTGCTCAACGTACAATCATTTGCTTGCTGTTTCACAGAGTCCAAACTGTCCATGTAGCTCTCGCTCAGTGAAATGCGTCAGGAGAGAAACACTTGCTGGAGTAGCTTTTCGCTGGCCAGGACTTTCAACACAGCACCACAATTCAGGTAAGAAGCAGGAGAAAGGAAGAACATCTTTTCGTCCTGGCACGTTCTTCTCTGTGAGACGACTATCCGCGTCTTCTCTCCCTGCAAGGCTCTAATGTGTGCGGTGGCACTTGGAACTGAGAAGGCAGGTGCAGAGAGCACCGCGATCTGACGGCGCTGTGCAGGCTGTAAAGGAAAGAGCACTGCCACTGGAATGTGGTGCAAATACAGGTTCCCACGCGTCGGGGGCAAGCTCTGGGTAAGGCGCTTGAACTAAAACTGTTCTCTGTGCCAGACGGAGCCGAGAATCTTTCCGTAAAGATGCTGGCTACAAAGCAAACAGAATGTGGTGCTACTTCAGCGCTAGAGAGAAATTGCATAGGCCAGGCGTGTTTCGGCAGAAGCAGCAGCCTGCAGCATTTCGCTGCCGGCACCGTGCTCTCTGGGCGACAAGTAGACGACGCTTCGTCTCCAGCAAAACGAAAGCGCCACCTGCTACGAACAGCATAAGAATGAAGGCAGAGCACCGAGCTGGTGTGTGCATCGCACAGGCTGCAAGAGGAAGCGTGGCTGCCACTCGCTTGTTTTCGGATTCAAATTAGCAGTTGAAAACAGAAAATTCCACTTGCAGCTACTTGTGCTGCTACCTACTTCTCTTCCAGCTTTCCCTGGAAAGAATTGTGCCAGGGTTTATGCTTGGAGATGCAGAGATGACAGTGGTAGAGGCAGCAGAGAATGGAAATAGAGAGTGCAGCGGACAGTTTCTGGGGCTTTACGTGAGGCAACGGGGAAAGTGCAGTCCAGCAGTGGCTTTTCCTTCTGGAGCCTTTTTCTTTGGGAGCAGCTGCTGCAAGTGGGCAACGGAGCTGCGAGAGTGCATGATGTGACGGCACGTCTATGTGAGAAGGAAGCTGCCGAGCCGCAGTGTGTTGTGCTCAGTTTCAAGGCTGCTTGGAGCAGGGGGGGTACTTGAAGAACGCCTTCTTTCTGGACGTGTCCTTCTGGGTGTGCTCGAGCTGCATGGACTCTGCAGCACTGAAGGTGTAAGAAACTGCTTCTGGCCAGGTAGTGTCCAGGAGTGCAACGGCTGCTCCTTCCTTTCTGAAGCAGTCAGAGCATTCTTAGCTGAATGTGCTTGTGAAGAAGCTCTTGGCTGGACATTTGAAATTCGGTGCACTGAGTACATGAACCCGGTGCCCAGCTGCTTCGTTCTTCGCCTTCTGCGGTCGGGACAGAACTGAAGCCCAGCGATGACTTTAACCGTGCAGCTCTTCAGCGTGTGTACTGCACGCATCCACAGTGTGCTCTGCAAGGATTTTCCTCTGCTCTCGCTCAGCGAAATGAATCAGAAGAGAAACACTGGATGGATTAGCCTTTCGCTGGCCAAGGCTCACAGTACAGCACCACACTCTGGGTGACGAGGAGAACAAAGGAAGAACATCTTTTCGCCCTGCCACGGTCTTCTCTGCGAGACGACTTCCCGCGTCTCTCTCCCTGCAAGGCTCGAATGTGCGCGATGGTACTTGGAACTGAGAAGGCACGTGCAGAGAGCACCGCGACCTGACGGCGCTGTGCAGGCTGCGAAGGAAAGAGGACTGCCACTGGAATGTGCTGCAAATACAGGTTCCCACGCGTCGGGGACAAGCTCTGGGTAAGGCGCTTGAACTAAAACTGTTCTCTGTGCCAGACGGAGCCGAGAATCTTTCCGTAAAGATGCTGGCTACAAAGCAAACAGAATGTGGTGCTACTTCAGCGCTAGAGAGAAATTGCATCGCCCAGGCGTGTTTCGGCAGAAGCAGCAGCCTGCAGCATTTCGCTGCCGGCACCGTGCTCTCTGGGCGACAAGTAGACGACGCTTCGTCTCCAGCAAAACGAAAGCGCCACCTGCTACGAAGAGTATAAGAATGAAGGCAGAGCACCGAGCTGGTGTGTGCATCGCACAGGCTGCAAGAGGAAGCGTGGCTGCCACTCGCTTGTTTTCGGATTCAAATTAGCAGTTGAAAACAGAAAATTCCACTTGCAGCTACTTGTGCTGCTACCTAGTTCTCTTCCAGCTTTCCCTGGAAAGAATTGTGCTGAGCATTATGCTTGGAGATGCAGAGATGACAGTGGTAGAGGCAGCGGAGAATGGAAATAGAGAGTGCAGCGGACAGTTTCTGGGGCTTTACGTGAGGCAACGGGGAAAGTGCAGTCCAGCAGTGGCTTTTCCTTCTGGAGCCTTTTTCTTTGGGAGCAGCTGCTGCAAGTGGGCAACGGAGCTGCGAGAGTGCATGATGTGACGGCACGTCTATGTGAGAAGGAAGCTGCCGAGCCGCAGTGTGTTGTGCTCAGTTTCAAGGCTGCTTGGAGCAGGGGGGGTACTTGAAGAACGCCTTCTTTCTGGACGTGTCCTTCTGGGTGTGCTCGAGCTGCATGGACTCTGCAGCACTGAAGGTGTAAGAAACTGCTTGTGGCCAGGTAGTGTCCAGGAGTGCAACGGCTGCTCCTTCCTTTCTGAAGCAGTCAGAGCATTCTTAGCTGAATGTGCTTGTGAAGAAGCTCTTGGCTGGACATTTGAAATTCGGTGCACTGAGTACATGAACCCGGTGCCCAGCTGCTTCGTTCTTCGCCTTCTGCGGTCGGGACAGAACTGAAGCCCAGCGTTGCCTTTGAGCTTTGCCGCTCTTCAGCGCGTACACTGCACGCATCCACAGTGTGCTCTGCAAGGATTTTCCTCTGCTCTCGCTCAGCGAAATGAATCAGAAGAGAAACACTGGATGGATTAGCCTTTCGCTGGCCAAGGCTCACAGTACAGCACCACACTCTGGGTGACGAGGAGAACAAAGGAAGAACATCTTTTCGCCCTGCCACGGTCTTCTCTGCGAGACGACTTCCCGCGTCTCTCTCCCTGCAAGGCTCGAATGTGCGCGATGGTACTTGGAACTGAGAAGGCAGGAGCAGAGAGCACCGCGACCTGACGGCGCTGTGCAGGCTGCAAAGGAAAGAGGACTGCCACGGGAATGTGCTGCAAATACAGGTTCCCACGCGTCGGGGACAAGCTCTGGGTAAGGCGCTTGAACTAAAACTGTGCCAGACGGAGCCGAGAATCTTTCCGTAAAGATGCTGGCTACAAAGCAAACAGAATGTGGTGCTACTTCAGCGCTAGAGAGAAATTGCATCGCCCAGGCGTGTTTCGGCAGAAGCAGCAGCCTGCAGCATTTCGCTGCCGGCACCGTGCTCTCTGGGCGACAAGTAGACGACGCTTCGTCTCCAGCAAAACGAAAGCGCCACCTGCTACGAAGAGTATAAGAATGAAGGCAGAGCACCGAGCTGGTGTGTGCATCGCACAGGCTGCAAGAGGAAGCGTGGCTGCCACTCGCTTGTTTTCGGATTCAAATTAGCAGTTGAAAACAGAAAATTCCACTTGCAGCTACTTGTGCTGCTACCTAGTTCTCTTCCAGCTTTCCCTGGAAAGAATTGTGCTGAGCATTATGCTTGGAGATGCAGAGATGACAGTGGTAGAGGCAGCGGAGAATGGAAATAGAGAGTGCAGCGGACAGTTTCTGGGGCTTTACGTGAGGCAACGGGGAAAGTGCAGTCCAGCAGTGGCTTTTCCTTCTGGAGCCTTTTTCTTTGGGAGCAGCTGCTGCAAGTGGGCAACGGAGCTGCGAGAGTGCATGATGTGACGGCACGTCTATGTGAGAAGGAAGCTGCCGAGCCGCAGTGTGTTGTGCTCAGTTTCAAGGCTGCTTGGAGCAGGGGGGGTACTTGAAGAACGCCTTCTTTCTGGACGTGTCCTTCTGGGTGTGCTCGAGCTGCATGGACTCTGCAGCACTGAAGGTGTAAGAAACTGCTTCTGGCCAGGTAGTGTCCAGGAGTGCAACGGCTGCTCCTTCCTTTCTGAAGCAGTCAGAGCATTCTTAGCTGAATGTGCTTGTGAAGAAGCTCTTGGCTGGACATTTGAAATTCGGTGCACTGAGTACATGAACCCGGTGCCCAGCTGCTTCGTTCTTCGCCTTCTGCGGTCGGGACAGAACTGAAGCCCAGCGTTGCCTTTGAGCTTTGCCGCTCTTCAGCGCGTACACTGCACGCATCCACAGTGTGCTCTGCAAGGATTTTCCTCTGCTCAACGTACAATCATTTGCTTGCTGTTTCACAGAGTCCAAACTGTCCATGTAGCTCTCGCTCAGTGAAATGCGTCAGGAGAGAAACACTTGCTGGAGTAGCTTTTCGCTGGCCAGGACTTTCAACACAGCACCACAATTCAGGTAAGAAGCAGGAGAAAGGAAGAACATCTTTTCGTCCTGGCACGTTCTTCTCTGTGAGACGACTATCCGCGTCTTCTCTCCCTGCAAGGCTCTAATGTGTGCGGTGGCACTTGGAACTGAGAAGGCAGGTGCAGAGAGCACCGCGATCTGACGGCGCTGTGCAGGCTGTAAAGGAAAGAGCACTGCCACTGGAATGTGCTGCAAATACAGGTTCCCACGCGTCGGGGGCAAGCTCTGGGTAAGGCGGTTGAACTAAAACTGTTCTCTGTGCCAGACGGAGCCGAGAATCTTTCCGTAAAGATGCTGGCTACAAAGCAAACAGAATGTGGTGCTACTTCAGCGCTAGAGAGAAATTGCATAGGCCAGGCGTGTTTCGGCAGAAGCAGCAGCCTGCAGCATTTCGCTGCCGGCACCGTGCTCTCTGGGCGACAAGTAGACGACGCTTCGTCTCCAGCAAAACGAAAGCGCCACCTGCTACGAACAGCATAAGAATGAAGGCAGAGCACCGAGCTGGTGTGTGCATCGCACAGGCTGCAAGAGGAAGCGTGGCTGCCACTCGCTTGTTTTCGGATTCAAATTAGCAGTTGAAAACAGAAAATTCCACTTGCAGCTACTTGTGCTGCTACCTAGTTCTCTTCCAGCTTTCCCTGGAAAGAATTGTGCCAGGGTTTATGCTTGGAGATGCAGAGATGACAGTGGTAGAGGCAGCAGAGAATGGAAATAGAGAGTGCAGCGGACAGTTTCTGGGGCTTTACGTGAGGCAACGGGGAAAGTGCAGTCCAGCAGTGGCTTTTCCTTCTGGAGCCTTTTTCTTTGGGAGCAGCTGCTGCAAGTGGGCAACGGAGCTGCGAGAGTGCATGATGTGACGGCACGTCTATGTGAGAAGGAAGCTGCCGAGCCGCAGTGTGTTGTGCTCAGTTTCAAGGCTGCTTGGAGCAGGGGGGGTACTTGAAGAACGCCTTCTTTCTGGACGTGTCCTTCTGGGTGTGCTCGAGCTGCATGGACTCTGCAGAATTGAAGGTGTAAGAAACTGCTTCTGGCCAGGTAGTGTCCAGGAGTGCAACGGCTGCTCCTTCCTTTCTGAAGCAGTCAGAGCATTCTTAGCTGAATGTGCTTGTGAAGAAGCTCTTGGCTGGACATTTGAAATTCGGTGCACTGAGTACATGAACCCGGTGCCCAGCTGCTTCGTTCTTCGCCTTCTGCGGTCGGGACAGAACTGAAGCCCAGCGATGACTTTAACCGTGCAGCTCTTCAGCGTGTGTACTGCACGCATCCACAGTGTGCTCTGCAAGGATTTTCCTCTGCTCTCGCTCAGCGAAATGAATCAGAAGAGAAACACTGGATGGATTAGCCTTTCGCTGGCCAAGGCTCACAGTACAGCACCACACTCTGGGTGACGAGGAGAACAAAGGAAGAACATCTTTTCGCCCTGCCACGGTCTTCTCTGCGAGACGACTTCCCGCGTCTCTCTCCCTGCAAGGCTCGAATGTGCGCGATGGTACTTGGAACTGAGAAGGCAGGTGCAGAGAGCACCGCGACCTGACGGCGCTGTGCAGGCTGCGAAGGAAAGAGGACTGCCACTGGAATGTGGTGCAAATACAGGTTCCCACGCGTCGGGGACAAGCTCTGGGTAAGGCGCTTGAACTAAAACTGTTCTCTGTGCCAGACGGAGCCGAGAATCTTTCCGTAAAGATGCTGGCTACAAAGCAAACAGAATGTGGTGCTACTTCAGCGCTAGAGAGAAATTGCATCGCCCAGGCGTGTTTCGGCAGAAGCAGCAGCCTGCAGCATTTCGCTGCCGGCACCGTGCTCTCTGGGCGACAAGTAGACGACGCTTCGTCTCCAGCAAAACGAAAGCGCCACCTGCTACGAAGAGTATAAGAATGAAGGCAGAGCACCGAGCTGGTGTGTGCATCGCACAGGCTGCAAGAGGAAGCGTGGCTGCCACTCGCTTGTTTTCGGATTCAAATTAGCAGTTGAAAACAGAAAATTCCACTTGCAGCTACTTGTGCTGCTACCTAGTTCTCTTCCAGCTTTCCCTGGAAAGAATTGTGCTGAGCATTATGCTTGGAGATGCAGAGATGACAGTGGTAGAGGCAGCGGAGAATGGAAATAGAGAGTGCAGCGGACAGTTTCTGGGGCTTTACGTGAGGCAACGGGGAAAGTGCAGTCCAGCAGTGGCTTTTCCTTCTGGAGCCTTTTTCTTTGGGAGCAGCTGCTGCAAGTGGGCAACGGAGCTGCGAGAGTGCATGATGTGACGGCACGTCTATGTGAGAAGGAAGCTGCCGAGCCGCAGTGTGTTGTGCTCAGTTTCAAGGCTGCTTGGAGCAGGGGGGGTACTTGAAGAACGCCTTCTTTCTGGACGTGTCCTTCTGGGTGTGCTCGAGCTGCATGGACTCTGCAGCACTGAAGGTGTAAGAAACTGCTTCTGGCCAGGTAGTGTCCAGGAGTGCAACGGCTGCTCCTTCCTTTCTGAAGCAGTCAGAGCATTCTTAGCTGAATGTGCTTGTGAAGAAGCTCTTGGCTGGACATTTGAAATTCGGTGCACTGAGTACATGAACCCGGTGCCCAGCTGCTTCGTTCTTCGCCTTCTGCGGTCGGGACAGAACTGAAGCCCAGCGTTGCCTTTGAGCTTTGCCGCTCTTCAGCGCGTACACTGCACGCATCCACAGTGTGCTCTGCAAGGATTTTCCTCTGCTCTCGCTCAGCGAAATGAATCAGAAGAGAAACACTGGATGGATTAGCCTTTCGCTGGCCAAGGCTCACAGTACAGCACCACACTCTGGGTGACGAGGAGAACAAAGGAAGAACATCTTTTCGCCCTGCCACGGTCTTCTCTGCGAGACGACTTCCCGCGTCTCTCTCCCTGCAAGGCTCGAATGTGCGCGATGGTACTTGGAACTGAGAAGGCAGGAGCAGAGAGCACCGCGACCTGACGGCGCTGTGCAGGCTGCAAAGGAAAGAGGACTGCCACGGGAATGTGCTGCAAATACAGGTTCCCACGCGTCGGGGACAAGCTCTGGGTAAGGCGCTTGAACTAAAACTGTGCCAGACGGAGCCGAGAATCTTTCCGTAAAGATGCTGGCTACAAAGCAAACAGAATGTGGTGCTACTTCAGCGCTAGAGAGAAATTGCATCGCCCAGGCGTGTTTCGGCAGAAGCAGCAGCCTGCAGCATTTCGCTGCCGGCACCGTGCTCTCTGGGCGACAAGTAGACGACGCTTCGTCTCCAGCAAAACGAAAGCGCCACCTGCTACGAAGAGTATAAGAATGAAGGCAGAGCACCGAGCTGGTGTGTGCATCGCACAGGCTGCAAGAGGAAGCGTGGCTGCCACTCGCTTGTTTTCGGATTCAAATTAGCAGTTGAAAACAGAAAATTCCACTTGCAGCTACTTGTGCTGCTACCTAGTTCTCTTCCAGCTTTCCCTGGAAAGAATTGTGCTGAGCATTATGCTTGGAGATGCAGAGATGACAGTGGTAGAGGCAGCGGAGAATGGAAATAGAGAGTGCAGCGGACAGTTTCTGGGGCTTTACGTGAGGCAACGGGGAAAGTGCAGTCCAGCAGTGGCTTTTCCTTCTGGAGCCTTTTTCTTTGGGAGCAGCTGCTGCAAGTGGGCAACGGAGCTGCGAGAGTGCATGATGTGACGGCACGTCTATGTGAGAAGGAAGCTGCCGAGCCGCAGTGTGTTGTGCTCAGTTTCAAGGCTGCTTGGAGCAGGGGGGGTACTTGAAGAACGCCTTCTTTCTGGACGTGTCCTTCTGGGTGTGCTCGAGCTGCATGGACTCTGCAGCACTGAAGGTGTAAGAAACTGCTTGTGGCCAGGTAGTGTCCAGGAGTGCAACGGCTGCTCCTTCCTTTCTGAAGCAGTCAGAGCATTCTTAGCTGAATGTGCTTGTGAAGAAGCTCTTGGCTGGACATTTGAAATTCGGTGCACTGAGTACATGAACCCGGTGCCCAGCTGCTTCGTTCTTCGCCTTCTGCGGTCGGGACAGAACTGAAGCCCAGCGTTGCCTTTGAGCTTTGCCGCTCTTCAGCGCGTACACTGCACGCATCCACAGTGTGCTCTGCAAGGATTTTCCTCTGCTCAACGTACAATCATTTGCTTGCTGTTTCACAGAGTCCAAACTGTCCATGTAGCTCTCGCTCAGTGAAATGCGTCAGGAGAGAAACACTTGCTGGAGTAGCTTTTCGCTGGCCAGGACTTTCAACACAGCACCACAATTCAGGTAAGAAGCAGGAGAAAGGAAGAACATCTTTTCGTCCTGGCACGTTCTTCTCTGTGAGACGACTATCCGCGTCTTCTCTCCCTGCAAGGCTCTAATGTGTGCGGTGGCACTTGGAACTGAGAAGGCAGGTGCAGAGAGCACCGCGATCTGACGGCGCTGTGCAGGCTGTAAAGGAAAGAGCACTGCCACTGGAATGTGCTGCAAATACAGGTTCCCACGCGTCGGGGGCAAGCTCTGGGTAAGGCGGTTGAACTAAAACTGTTCTCTGTGCCAGACGGAGCCGAGAATCTTTCCGTAAAGATGCTGGCTACAAAGCAAACAGAATGTGGTGCTACTTCAGCGCTAGAGAGAAATTGCATAGGCCAGGCGTGTTTCGGCAGAAGCAGCAGCCTGCAGCATTTCGCTGCCGGCACCGTGCTCTCTGGGCGACAAGTAGACGACGCTTCGTCTCCAGCAAAACGAAAGCGCCACCTGCTACGAACAGCATAAGAATGAAGGCAGAGCACCGAGCTGGTGTGTGCATCGCACAGGCTGCAAGAGGAAGCGTGGCTGCCACTCGCTTGTTTTCGGATTCAAATTAGCAGTTGAAAACAGAAAATTCCACTTGCAGCTACTTGTGCTGCTACCTAGTTCTCTTCCAGCTTTCCCTGGAAAGAATTGTGCCAGGGTTTATGCTTGGAGATGCAGAGATGACAGTGGTAGAGGCAGCAGAGAATGGAAATAGAGAGTGCAGCGGACAGTTTCTGGGGCTTTACGTGAGGCAACGGGGAAAGTGCAGTCCAGCAGTGGCTTTTCCTTCTGGAGCCTTTTTCTTTGGGAGCAGCTGCTGCAAGTGGGCAACGGAGCTGCGAGAGTGCATGATGTGACGGCACGTCTATGTGAGAAGGAAGCTGCCGAGCCGCAGTGTGTTGTGCTCAGTTTCAAGGCTGCTTGGAGCAGGGGGGGTACTTGAAGAACGCCTTCTTTCTGGACGTGTCCTTCTGGGTGTGCTCGAGCTGCATGGACTCTGCAGCACTGAAGGTGTAAGAAACTGCTTCTGGCCAGGTAGTGTCCAGGAGTGCAACGGCTGCTCCTTCCTTTCTGAAGCAGTCAGAGCATTCTTAGCTGAATGTGCTTGTGAAGAAGCTCTTGGCTGGACATTTGAAATTCGGTGCACTGAGTACATGAACCCGGTGCCCAGCTGCTTCGTTCTTCGCCTTCTGCGGTCGGGACAGAACTGAAGCCCAGCGTTGCCTTTGAGCTTTGCCGCTCTTCAGCGCGTACACTGCACGCATCCACAGTGTGCTCTGCAAGGATTTTCCTCTGCTCTCGCTCAGCGAAATGAATCAGAAGAGAAACACTGGATGGATTAGCCTTTCGCTGGCCAAGGCTCACAGTACAGCACCACACTCTGGGTGACGAGGAGAACAAAGGAAGAACATCTTTTCGCCCTGCCACGGTCTTCTCTGCGAGACGACTTCCCGCGTCTCTCTCCCTGCAAGGCTCGAATGTGCGCGATGGTACTTGGAACTGAGAAGGCAGGAGCAGAGAGCACCGCGACCTGACGGCGCTGTGCAGGCTGCAAAGGAAAGAGGACTGCCACGGGAATGTGCTGCAAATACAGGTTCCCACGCGTCGGGGACAAGCTCTGGGTAAGGCGCTTGAACTAAAACTGTTCTCTGTGCCAGACGGAGCCGAGAATCTTTCCGTAAAGATGCTGGCTACAAAGCAAACAGAATGTGGTGCTACTTCAGCGCTAGAGAGAAATTGCATCGCCCAGGCGTGTTTCGGCAGAAGCAGCAGCCTGCAGCATTTCGCTGCCGGCACCGTGCTCTCTGGGCGACAAGTAGACGACGCTTCGTCTCCAGCAAAACGAAAGCGCCACCTGCTACGAAGAGTATAAGAATGAAGGCAGAGCACCGAGCTGGTGTGTGCATCGCACAGGCTGCAAGAGGAAGCGTGGCTGCCACTCGCTTGTTTTCGGATTCAAATTAGCAGTTGAAAACAGAAAATTCCACTTGCAGCTACTTGTGCTGCTACCTAGTTCTCTTCCAGCTTTCCCTGGAAAGAATTGTGCTGAGCATTATGCTTGGAGATGCAGAGATGACAGTGGTAGAGGCAGCGGAGAATGGAAATAGAGAGTGCAGCGGACAGTTTCTGGGGCTTTACGTGAGGCAACGGGGAAAGTGCAGTCCAGCAGTGGCTTTTCCTTCTGGAGCCTTTTTCTTTGGGAGCAGCTGCTGCAAGTGGGCAACGGAGCTGCGAGAGTGCATGATGTGACGGCACGTCTATGTGAGAAGGAAGCTGCCGAGCCGCAGTGTGTTGTGCTCAGTTTCAAGGCTGCTTGGAGCAGGGGGGGTACTTGAAGAACGCCTTCTTTCTGGACGTGTCCTTCTGGGTGTGCTCGAGCTGCATGGACTCTGCAGCACTGAAGGTGTAAGAAACTGCTTGTGGCCAGGTAGTGTCCAGGAGTGCAACGGCTGCTCCTTCCTTTCTGAAGCAGTCAGAGCATTCTTAGCTGAATGTGCTTGTGAAGAAGCTCTTGGCTGGACATTTGAAATTCGGTGCACTGAGTACATGAACCCGGTGCCCAGCTGCTTCGTTCTTCGCCTTCTGCGGTCGGGACAGAACTGAAGCCCAGCGTTGCCTTTGAGCTTTGCCGCTCTTCAGCGCGTACACTGCACGCATCCACAGTGTGCTCTGCAAGGATTTTCCTCTGCTCAACGTACAATCATTTGCTTGCTGTTTCACAGAGTCCAAACTGTCCATGTAGCTCTCGCTCAGTGAAATGCGTCAGGAGAGAAACACTTGCTGGAGTAGCTTTTCGCTGGCCAGGACTTTCAACACAGCACCACAATTCAGGTAAGAAGCAGGAGAAAGGAAGAACATCTTTTCGTCCTGGCACGTTCTTCTCTGTGAGACGACTATCCGCGTCTTCTCTCCCTGCAAGGCTCTAATGTGTGCGGTGGCACTTGGAACTGAGAAGGCAGGTGCAGAGAGCACCGCGATCTGACGGCGCTGTGCAGGCTGTAAAGGAAAGAGCACTGCCACGGGAATGTGGTGCAAATACAGGTTCCCACGCGTCGGGGGCAAGCTCTGGGTAAGGCGGTTGAACTAAAACTGTTCTCTGTGCCAGACGGAGCCGAGAATCTTTCCGTAAAGATGCTGGCTACAAAGCAAACAGAATGTGGTGCTACTTCAGCGCTAGAGAGAAATTGCATAGGCCAGGCGTGTTTCGGCAGAAGCAGCAGCCTGCAGCATTTCGCTGCCGGCACCGTGCTCTCTGGGCGACAAGTAGACGACGCTTCGTCTCCAGCAAAACGAAAGCGCCACCTGCTACGAACAGCATAAGAATGAAGGCAGAGCACCGAGCTGGTGTGTGCATCGCACAGGCTGCAAGAGGAAGCGTGGCTGCCACTCGCTTGTTTTCGGATTCAAATTAGCAGTTGAAAACAGAAAATTCCACTTGCAGCTACTTGTGCTGCTACCTAGTTCTCTTCCAGCTTTCCCTGGAAAGAATTGTGCCAGGGTTTATGCTTGGAGATGCAGAGATGACAGTGGTAGAGGCAGCAGAGAATGGAAATAGAGAGTGCAGCGGACAGTTTCTGGGGCTTTACGTGAGGCAACGGGGAAAGTGCAGTCCAGAAGTGGCTTTTCCTTCTGGAGCCTTTTTCTTTGGGAGCAGCTGCTGCAAGTGGGCAACGGAGCTGCGAGAGTGCATGATGTGACGGCACGTCTATGTGAGAAGGAAGCTGCCGAGCCGCAGTGTGTTGTGCTCAGTTTCAAGGCTGCTTGGAGCAGGGGGGGTACTTGAAGAACGCCTTCTTTCTGGACGTGTCCTTCTGGGTGTGCTCGAGCTGCATGGGCTCTGCAGCACTGAAGGTGTAAGAAACTGCTTCTGGCCAGGTAAGTGTCCAGGAGTGCAACGGCTGCTCCTTCCTTTCTGAAGCAGTCAGAGCATTCTTAGCTGAATGTGCTTGTGAAGAAGCTCTTGGCTGGACATTTGAAATTCGGTGCACTGAGTACATGAACCCGGTGCCCAGCTGCTTCGTTCTTCGCCTTCTGCGGTCGGGACAGAACTGAAGCCCAGCGATGACTTTAACCGTGCAGCTCTTCAGCGTGTGTACTGCACGCATCCACAGTGTGCTCTGCAAGGATTTTCCTCTGCTCTCGCTCAGCGAAATGAATCAGAAGAGAAACACTGGATGGATTAGCCTTTCGCTGGCCAAGGCTCACAGTACAGCACCACACTCTGGGTGACGAGGAGAACAAAGGAAGAACATCTTTTCGCCCTGCCACGGTCTTCTCTGCGAGACGACTTCCCGCGTCTCTCTCCCTGCAAGGCTCGAATGTGCGCGATGGTACTTGGAACTGAGAAGGCACGTGCAGAGAGCACCGCGACCTGACGGCGCTGTGCAGGCTGCGAAGGAAAGAGGACTGCCACTGGAATGTGCTGCAAATACAGGTTCCCACGCGTCGGGGACAAGCTCTGGGTAAGGCGCTTGAACTAAAACTGTTCTCTGTGCCAGACGGAGCCGAGAATCTTTCCGTAAAGATGCTGGCTACAAAGCAAACAGAATGTGGTGCTACTTCAGCGCTAGAGAGAAATTGCATCGCCCAGGCGTGTTTCGGCAGAAGCAGCAGCCTGCAGCATTTCGCTGCCGGCACCGTGCTCTCTGGGCGACAAGTAGACGACGCTTCGTCTCCAGCAAAACGAAAGCGCCACCTGCTACGAAGAGTATAAGAATGAAGGCAGAGCACCGAGCTGGTGTGTGCATCGCACAGGCTGCAAGAGGAAGCGTGGCTGCCACTCGCTTGTTTTCGGATTCAAATTAGCAGTTGAAAACAGAAAATTCCACTTGCAGCTACTTGTGCTGCTACCTAGTTCTCTTCCAGCTTTCCCTGGAAAGAATTGTGCTGAGCATTATGCTTGGAGATGCAGAGATGACAGTGGTAGAGGCAGCGGAGAATGGAAATAGAGAGTGCAGCGGACAGTTTCTGGGGCTTTACGTGAGGCAACGGGGAAAGTGCAGTCCAGCAGTGGCTTTTCCTTCTGGAGCCTTTTTCTTTGGGAGCAGCTGCTGCAAGTGGGCAACGGAGCTGCGAGAGTGCATGATGTGACGGCACGTCTATGTGAGAAGGAAGCTGCCGAGCCGCAGTGTGTTGTGCTCAGTTTCAAGGCTGCTTGGAGCAGGGGGGGTACTTGAAGAACGCCTTCTTTCTGGACGTGTCCTTCTGGGTGTGCTCGAGCTGCATGGACTCTGCAGCACTGAAGGTGTAAGAAACTGCTTCTGGCCAGGTAGTGTCCAGGAGTGCAACGGCTGCTCCTTCCTTTCTGAAGCAGTCAGAGCATTCTTAGCTGAATGTGCTTGTGAAGAAGCTCTTGGCTGGACATTTGAAATTCGGTGCACTGAGTACATGAACCCGGTGCCCAGCTGCTTCGTTCTTCGCCTTCTGCGGTCGGGACAGAACTGAAGCCCAGCGTTGCCTTTGAGCTTTGCCGCTCTTCAGCGCGTACACTGCACGCATCCACAGTGTGCTCTGCAAGGATTTTCCTCTGCTCAACGTACAATCATTTGCTTGCTGTTTCACAGAGTCCAAACTGTCCATGTAGCTCTCGCTCAGTGAAATGCGTCAGGAGAGAAACACTTGCTGGAGTAGCTTTTCGCTGGCCAGGACTTTCAACACAGCACCACAATTCAGGTAAGAAGCAGGAGAAAGGAAGAACATCTTTTCGTCCTGGCACGTTCTTCTCTGTGAGACGACTATCCGCGTCTTCTCTCCCTGCAAGGCTCTAATGTGTGCGGTGGCACTTGGAACTGAGAAGGCAGGTGCAGAGAGCACCGCGATCTGACGGCGCTGTGCAGGCTGTAAAGGAAAGAGCACTGCCACTGGAATGTGGTGCAAATACAGGTTCCCACGCGTCGGGGGCAAGCTCTGGGTAAGGCGGTTGAACTAAAACTGTTCTCTGTGCCAGACGGAGCCGAGAATCTTTCCGTAAAGATGCTGGCTACAAAGCAAACAGAATGTGGTGCTACTTCAGCGCTAGAGAGAAATTGCATAGGCCAGGCGTGTTTCGGCAGAAGCAGCAGCCTGCAGCATTTCGCTGCCGGCACCGTGCTCTCTGGGCGACAAGTAGACGACGCTTCGTCTCCAGCAAAACGAAAGCGCCACCTGCTACGAACAGCATAAGAATGAAGGCAGAGCACCGAGCTGGTGTGTGCATCGCACAGGCTGCAAGAGGAAGCGTGGCTGCCACTCGCTTGTTTTCGGATTCAAATTAGCAGTTGAAAACAGAAAATTCCACTTGCAGCTACTTGTGCTGCTACCTAGTTCTCTTCCAGCTTTCCCTGGAAAGAATTGTGCTGAGCATTATGCTTGGAGATGCAGAGATGACAGTGGTAGAGGCAGCGGAGAATGGAAATAGAGAGTGCAGCGGACAGTTTCTGGGGCTTTACGTGAGGCAACGGGGAAAGTGCAGTCCAGCAGTGGCTTTTCCTTCTGGAGCCTTTTTCTTTGGGAGCAGCTGCTGCAAGTGGGCAACGGAGCTGCGAGAGTGCATGATGTGACGGCACGTCTATGCGAGAAGGAAGCTGCCGAGCCGCAGTGTGTTGTGCTCAGTTTCAAGGCTGCTTGGAGCAGGGGGGGTACTTGAAGAACGCCTTCTTTCTGGACGTGTCCTTCTGGGTGTGCTCGAGCTGCATGGACTCTGCAGCACTGAAGGTGTAAGAAACTGCTTCTGGCCAGGTAGTGTCCAGGAGTGCAACGGCTGCTCCTTCCTTTCTGAAGCAGTCAGAGCATTCTTAGCTGAATGTGCTTGTGAAGAAGCTCTTGGCTGGACATTTGAAATTCGGTGCACTGAGTACATGAACCCGGTGCCCAGCTGCTTCGTTCTTCGCCTTCTGCGGTCGGGACAGAACTGAAGCCCAGCGATGACTTTAACCGTGCAGCTCTTCAGCGTGTGTACTGCACGCATCCACAGTGTGCTCTGCAAGGATTTTCCTCTGCTCTCGCTCAGCGAAATGAATCAGAAGAGAAACACTGGATGGATTAGCCTTTCGCTGGCCAAGGCTCACAGTACAGCACCACACTCTGGGTGACGAGGAGAACAAAGGAAGAACATCTTTTCGCCCTGCCACGGTCTTCTCTGCGAGACGACTTCCCGCGTCTCTCTCCCTGCAAGGCTCGAATGTGCGCGATGGTACTTGGAACTGAGAAGGCACGTGCAGAGAGCACCGCGACCTGACGGCGCTGTGCAGGCTGCGAAGGAAAGAGGACTGCCACTGGAATGTGCTGCAAATACAGGTTCCCACGCGTCGGGGACAAGCTCTGGGTAAGGCGCTTGAACTAAAACTGTTCTCTGTGCCAGACGGAGCCGAGAATCTTTCCGTAAAGATGCTGGCTACAAAGCAAACAGAATGTGGTGCTACTTCAGCGCTAGAGAGAAATTGCATCGCCCAGGCGTGTTTCGGCAGAAGCAGCAGCCTGCAGCATTTCGCTGCCGGCACCGTGCTCTCTGGGCGACAAGTAGACGACGCTTCGTCTCCAGCAAAACGAAAGCGCCACCTGCTACGAAGAGTATAAGAATGAAGGCAGAGCACCGAGCTGGTGTGTGCATCGCACAGGCTGCAAGAGGAAGCGTGGCTGCCACTCGCTTGTTTTCGGATTCAAATTAGCAGTTGAAAACAGAAAATTCCACTTGCAGCTACTTGTGCTGCTACCTAGTTCTCTTCCAGCTTTCCCTGGAAAGAATTGTGCTGAGCATTATGCTTGGAGATGCAGAGATGACAGTGGTAGAGGCAGCGGAGAATGGAAATAGAGAGTGCAGCGGACAGTTTCTGGGGCTTTACGTGAGGCAACGGGGAAAGTGCAGTCCAGCAGTGGCTTTTCCTTCTGGAGCCTTTTTCTTTGGGAGCAGCTGCTGCAAGTGGGCAACGGAGCTGCGAGAGTGCATGATGTGACGGCACGTCTATGTGAGAAGGAAGCTGCCGAGCCGCAGTGTGTTGTGCTCAGTTTCAAGGCTGCTTGGAGCAGGGGGGGTACTTGAAGAACGCCTTCTTTCTGGACGTGTCCTTCTGGGTGTGCTCGAGCTGCATGGACTCTGCAGCACTGAAGGTGTAAGAAACTGCTTCTGGCCAGGTAGTGTCCAGGAGTGCAACGGCTGCTCCTTCCTTTCTGAAGCAGTCAGAGCATTCTTAGCTGAATGTGCTTGTGAAGAAGCTCTTGGCTGGACATTTGAAATTCGGTGCACTGAGTACATGAACCCGGTGCCCAGCTGCTTCGTTCTTCGCCTTCTGCGGTCGGGACAGAACTGAAGCCCAGCGTTGCCTTTGAGCTTTGCCGCTCTTCAGCGCGTACACTGCACGCATCCACAGTGTGCTCTGCAAGGATTTTCCTCTGCTCAACGTACAATCATTTGCTTGCTGTTTCACAGAGTCCAAACTGTCCATGTAGCTCTCGCTCAGTGAAATGCGTCAGGAGAGAAACACTTGCTGGAGTAGCTTTTCGCTGGCCAGGACTTTCAACACAGCACCACAATTCAGGTAAGAAGCAGGAGAAAGGAAGAACATCTTTTCGTCCTGGCACGTTCTTCTCTGTGAGACGACTATCCGCGTCTTCTCTCCCTGCAAGGCTCTAATGTGTGTGGTGGCACTTGGAACTGAGAAGGCAGGTGCAGAGAGCACCGCGATCTGACGGCGCTGTGCAGGCTGTAAAGGAAAGAGCACTGCCACGGGAATGTGGTGCAAATACAGGTTCCCACGCGTCGGGGGCAAGCTCTGGGTAAGGCGCTTGAACTAAAACTGTTCTCTGTGCCAGACGGAGCCGAGAATCTTTCCGTAAAGATGCTGGCTACAAAGCAAACAGAATGTGGTGCTACTTCAGCGCTAGAGAGAAATTGCATAGGCCAGGCGTGTTTCGGCAGAAGCAGCAGCCTGCAGCATTTCGCTGCCGGCACCGTGCTCTCTGGGCGACAAGTAGACGACGCTTCGTCTCCAGCAAAACGAAAGCGCCACCTGCTACGAAGAGTATAAGAATGAAGGCAGAGCACCGAGCTGGTGTGTGCATCGCACAGGCTGCAAGAGGAAGCGTGGCTGCCACTCGCTTGTTTTCGGATTCAAATTAGCAGTTGAAAACAGAAAATTCCACTTGCAGCTACTTGTGCTGCTACCTAGTTCTCTTCCAGCTTTCCCTGGAAAGAATTGTGCTGAGCATTATGCTTGGAGATGCAGAGATGACAGTGGTAGAGGCAGCGGAGAATGGAAATAGAGAGTGCAGCGGACAGTTTCTGGGGCTTTACGTGAGGCAACGGGGAAAGTGCAGTCCAGCAGTGGCTTTTCCTTCTGGAGCCTTTTTCTTTGGGAGCAGCTGCTGCAAGTGGGCAACGGAGCTGCGAGAGTGCATGATGTGACGGCACGTCTATGTGAGAAGGAAGCTGCCGAGCCGCAGTGTGTTGTGCTCAGTTTCAAGGCTGCTTGGAGCAGGGGGGGTACTTGAAGAACGCCTTCTTTCTGGACGTGTCCTTCTGGGTGTGCTCGAGCTGCATGGACTCTGCAGCACTGAAGGTGTAAGAAACTGCTTCTGGCCAGGTAGTGTCCAGGAGTGCAACGGCTGCTCCTTCCTTTCTGAAGCAGTCAGAGCATTCTTAGCTGAATGTGCTTGTGAAGAAGCTCTTGGCTGGACATTTGAAATTCGGTGCACTGAGTACATGAACCCGGTGCCCAGCTGCTTCGTTCTTCGCCTTCTGCGGTCGGGACAGAACTGAAGCCCAGCGTTGCCTTTGAGCTTTGCCGCTCTTCAGCGCGTACACTGCACGCATCCACAGTGTGCTCTGCAAGGATTTTCCTCTGCTCTCGCTCAGCGAAATGAATCAGAAGAGAAACACTGGATGGATTAGCCTTTCGCTGGCCAAGGCTCACAGTACAGCACCACACTCTGGGTGACGAGGAGAACAAAGGAAGAACATCTTTTCGCCCTGCCACGGTCTTCTCTGCGAGACGACTTCCCGCGTCTCTCTCCCTGCAAGGCTCGAATGTGCGCGATGGTACTTGGAACTGAGAAGGCAGGAGCAGAGAGCACCGCGACCTGACGGCGCTGTGCAGGCTGCGAAGGAAAGAGGACTGCCACGGGAATGTGCTGCAAATACAGGTTCCCACGCGTCGGGGACAAGCTCTGGGTAAGGCGCTTGAACTAAAACTGTTCTCTGTGCCAGACGGAGCCGAGAATCTTTCCGTAAAGATGCTGGCTACAAAGCAAACAGAATGTGGTGCTACTTCAGCGCTAGAGAGAAATTGCATCGCCCAGGCGTGTTTCGGCAGAAGCAGCAGCCTGCAGCATTTCGCTGCCGGCACCGTGCTCTCTGGGCGACAAGTAGACGACGCTTCGTCTCCAGCAAAACGAAAGCGCCACCTGCTACGAAGAGTATAAGAATGAAGGCAGAGCACCGAGCTGGTGTGTGCATCGCACAGGCTGCAAGAGGAAGCGTGGCTGCCACTCGCTTGTTTTCGGATTCAAATTAGCAGTTGAAAACAGAAAATTCCACTTGCAGCTACTTGTGCTGCTACCTAGTTCTCTTCCAGCTTTCCCTGGAAAGAATTGTGCTGAGCATTATGCTTGGAGATGCAGAGATGACAGTGGTAGAGGCAGCGGAGAATGGAAATAGAGAGTGCAGCGGACAGTTTCTGGGGCTTTACGTGAGGCAACGGGGAAAGTGCAGTCCAGCAGTGGCTTTTCCTTCTGGAGCCTTTTTCTTTGGGAGCAGCTGCTGCAAGTGGGCAACGGAGCTGCGAGAGTGCATGATGTGACGGCACGTCTATGTGAGAAGGAAGCTGCCGAGCCGCAGTGTGTTGTGCTCAGTTTCAAGGCTGCTTGGAGCAGGGGGGGTACTTGAAGAACGCCTTCTTTCTGGACGTGTCCTTCTGGGTGTGCTCGAGCTGCATGGACTCTGCAGCACTGAAGGTGTAAGAAACTGCTTCTGGCCAGGTAGTGTCCAGGAGTGCAACGGCTGCTCCTTCCTTTCTGAAGCAGTCAGAGCATTCTTAGCTGAATGTGCTTGTGAAGAAGCTCTTGGCTGGACATTTGAAATTCGGTGCACTGAGTACATGAACCCGGTGCCCAGCTGCTTCGTTCTTCGCCTTCTGCGGTCGGGACAGAACTGAAGCCCAGCGTTGCCTTTGAGCTTTGCCGCTCTTCAGCGCGTACACTGCACGCATCCACAGTGTGCTCTGCAAGGATTTTCCTCTGCTCAACGTACAATCATTTGCTTGCTGTTTCACAGAGTCCAAACTGTCCATGTAGCTCTCGCTCAGTGAAATGCGTCAGGAGAGAAACACTTGCTGGAGTAGCTTTTCGCTGGCCAGGACTTTCAACACAGCACCACAATTCAGGTAAGAAGCAGGAGAAAGGAAGAACATCTTTTCGTCCTGGCACGTTCTTCTCTGTGAGACGACTATCCGCGTCTTCTCTCCCTGCAAGGCTCTAATGTGTGCGGTGGCACTTGGAACTGAGAAGGCAGGTGCAGAGAGCACCGCGATCTGACGGCGCTGTGCAGGCTGTAAAGGAAAGAGCACTGCCACTGGAATGTGGTGCAAATACAGGTTCCCACGCGTCGGGGGCAAGCTCTGGGTAAGGCGGTTGAACTAAAACTGTTCTCTGTGCCAGACGGAGCCGAGAATCTTTCCGTAAAGATGCTGGCTACAAAGCAAACAGAATGTGGTGCTACTTCAGCGCTAGAGAGAAATTGCATAGGCCAGGCGTGTTTCGGCAGAAGCAGCAGCCTGCAGCATTTCGCTGCCGGCACCGTGCTCTCTGGGCGACAAGTAGACGACGCTTCGTCTCCAGCAAAACGAAAGCGCCACCTGCTACGAACAGCATAAGAATGAAGGCAGAGCACCGAGCTGGTGTGTGCATCGCACAGGCTGCAAGAGGAAGCGTGGCTGCCACTCGCTTGTTTTCGGATTCAAATTAGCAGTTGAAAACAGAAAATTCCACTTGCAGCTACTTGTGCTGCTACCTACTTCTCTTCCAGCTTTCCCTGGAAAGAATTGTGCCAGGGTTTATGCTTGGAGATGCAGAGATGACAGTGGTAGAGGCAGCAGAGAATGGAAATAGAGAGTGCAGCGGACAGTTTCTGGGGCTTTACGTGAGGCAACGGGGAAAGTGCAGTCCAGCAGTGGCTTTTCCTTCTGGAGCCTTTTTCTTTGGGAGCAGCTGCTGCAAGTGGGCAACGGAGCTGCGAGAGTGCATGATGTGACGGCACGTCTATGTGAGAAGGAAGCTGCCGAGCCGCAGTGTGTTGTGCTCAGTTTCAAGGCTGCTTGGAGCAGGGGGGGTACTTGAAGAACGCCTTCTTTCTGGACGTGTCCTTCTGGGTGTGCTCGAGCTGCATGGGCTCTGCAGCACTGAAGGTGTAAGAAACTGCTTCTGGCCAGGTAAGTGTCCAGGAGTGCAACGGCTGCTCCTTCCTTTCTGAAGCAGTCAGAGCATTCTTAGCTGAATGTGCTTGTGAAGAAGCTCTTGGCTGGACATTTGAAATTCGGTGCACTGAGTACATGAACCCGGTGCCCAGCTGCTTCGTTCTTCGCCTTCTGCGGTCGGGACAGAACTGAAGCCCAGCGATGACTTTAACCGTGCAGCTCTTCAGCGTGTGTACTGCACGCATCCACAGTGTGCTCTGCAAGGATTTTCCTCTGCTCTCGCTCAGCGAAATGAATCAGAAGAGAAACACTGGATGGATTAGCCTTTCGCTGGCCAAGGCTCACAGTACAGCACCACACTCTGGGTGACGAGGAGAACAAAGGAAGAACATCTTTTCGCCCTGCCACGGTCTTCTCTGCGAGACGACTTCCCGCGTCTCTCTCCCTGCAAGGCTCGAATGTGCGCGATGGTACTTGGAACTGAGAAGGCACGTGCAGAGAGCACCGCGACCTGACGGCGCTGTGCAGGCTGCGAAGGAAAGAGGACTGCCACTGGAATGTGCTGCAAATACAGGTTCCCACGCGTCGGGGACAAGCTCTGGGTAAGGCGCTTGAACTAAAACTGTTCTCTGTGCCAGACGGAGCCGAGAATCTTTCCGTAAAGATGCTGGCTACAAAGCAAACAGAATGTGGTGCTACTTCAGCGCTAGAGAGAAATTGCATCGCCCAGGCGTGTTTCGGCAGAAGCAGCAGCCTGCAGCATTTCGCTGCCGGCACCGTGCTCTCTGGGCGACAAGTAGACGACGCTTCGTCTCCAGCAAAACGAAAGCGCCACCTGCTACGAAGAGTATAAGAATGAAGGCAGAGCACCGAGCTGGTGTGTGCATCGCACAGGCTGCAAGAGGAAGCGTGGCTGCCACTCGCTTGTTTTCGGATTCAAATTAGCAGTTGAAAACAGAAAATTCCACTTGCAGCTACTTGTGCTGCTACCTAGTTCTCTTCCAGCTTTCCCTGGAAAGAATTGTGCTGAGCATTATGCTTGGAGATGCAGAGATGACAGTGGTAGAGGCAGCGGAGAATGGAAATAGAGAGTGCAGCGGACAGTTTCTGGGGCTTTACGTGAGGCAACGGGGAAAGTGCAGTCCAGCAGTGGCTTTTCCTTCTGGAGCCTTTTTCTTTGGGAGCAGCTGCTGCAAGTGGGCAACGGAGCTGCGAGAGTGCATGATGTGACGGCACGTCTATGTGAGAAGGAAGCTGCCGAGCCGCAGTGTGTTGTGCTCAGTTTCAAGGCTGCTTGGAGCAGGGGGGGTACTTGAAGAACGCCTTCTTTCTGGACGTGTCCTTCTGGGTGTGCTCGAGCTGCATGGACTCTGCAGCACTGAAGGTGTAAGAAACTGCTTCTGGCCAGGTAGTGTCCAGGAGTGCAACGGCTGCTCCTTCCTTTCTGAAGCAGTCAGAGCATTCTTAGCTGAATGTGCTTGTGAAGAAGCTCTTGGCTGGACATTTGAAATTCGGTGCACTGAGTACATGAACCCGGTGCCCAGCTGCTTCGTTCTTCGCCTTCTGCGGTCGGGACAGAACTGAAGCCCAGCGATGACTTTAACCGTGCAGCTCTTCAGCGTGTGTACTGCACGCATCCACAGTGTGCTCTGCAAGGATTTTCCTCTGCTCTCGCTCAGCGAAATGAATCAGAAGAGAAACACTGGATGGATTAGCCTTTCGCTGGCCAAGGCTCACAGTACAGCACCACACTCTGGGTGACGAGGAGAACAAAGGAAGAACATCTTTTCGCCCTGCCACGGTCTTCTCTGCGAGACGACTTCCCGCGTCTCTCTCCCTGCAAGGCTCGAATGTGCGCGATGGTACTTGGAACTGAGAAGGCACGTGCAGAGAGCACCGCGACCTGACGGCGCTGTGCAGGCTGCGAAGGAAAGAGGACTGCCACTGGAATGTGCTGCAAATACAGGTTCCCACGCGTCGGGGACAAGCTCTGGGTAAGGCGCTTGAACTAAAACTGTTCTCTGTGCCAGACGGAGCCGAGAATCTTTCCGTAAAGATGCTGGCTACAAAGCAAACAGAATGTGGTGCTACTTCAGCGCTAGAGAGAAATTGCATCGCCCAGGCGTGTTTCGGCAGAAGCAGCAGCCTGCAGCATTTCGCTGCCGGCACCGTGCTCTCTGGGCGACAAGTAGACGACGCTTCGTCTCCAGCAAAACGAAAGCGCCACCTGCTACGAAGAGTATAAGAATGAAGGCAGAGCACCGAGCTGGTGTGTGCATCGCACAGGCTGCAAGAGGAAGCGTGGCTGCCACTCGCTTGTTTTCGGATTCAAATTAGCAGTTGAAAACAGAAAATTCCACTTGCAGCTACTTGTGCTGCTACCTAGTTCTCTTCCAGCTTTCCCTGGAAAGAATTGTGCTGAGCATTATGCTTGGAGATGCAGAGATGACAGTGGTAGAGGCAGCGGAGAATGGAAATAGAGAGTGCAGCGGACAGTTTCTGGGGCTTTACGTGAGGCAACGGGGAAAGTGCAGTCCAGCAGTGGCTTTTCCTTCTGGAGCCTTTTTCTTTGGGAGCAGCTGCTGCAAGTGGGCAACGGAGCTGCGAGAGTGCATGATGTGACGGCACGTCTATGTGAGAAGGAAGCTGCCGAGCCGCAGTGTGTTGTGCTCAGTTTCAAGGCTGCTTGGAGCAGGGGGGGTACTTGAAGAACGCCTTCTTTCTGGACGTGTCCTTCTGGGTGTGCTCGAGCTGCATGGACTCTGCAGCACTGAAGGTGTAAGAAACTGCTTCTGGCCAGGTAGTGTCCAGGAGTGCAACGGCTGCTCCTTCCTTTCTGAAGCAGTCAGAGCATTCTTAGCTGAATGTGCTTGTGAAGAAGCTCTTGGCTGGACATTTGAAATTCGGTGCACTGAGTACATGAACCCGGTGCCCAGCTGCTTCGTTCTTCGCCTTCTGCGGTCGGGACAGAACTGAAGCCCAGCGTTGCCTTTGAGCTTTGCCGCTCTTCAGCGCGTACACTGCACGCATCCACAGTGTGCTCTGCAAGGATTTTCCTCTGCTCAACGTACAATCATTTGCTTGCTGTTTCACAGAGTCCAAACTGTCCATGTAGCTCTCGCTCAGTGAAATGCGTCAGGAGAGAAACACTTGCTGGAGTAGCTTTTCGCTGGCCAGGACTTTCAACACAGCACCACAATTCAGGTAAGAAGCAGGAGAAAGGAAGAACATCTTTTCGTCCTGGCACGTTCTTCTCTGTGAGACGACTATCCGCGTCTTCTCTCCCTGCAAGGCTCTAATGTGTGCGGTGGCACTTGGAACTGAGAAGGCAGGTGCAGAGAGCACCGCGATCTGACGGCGCTGTGCAGGCTGTAAAGGAAAGAGCACTGCCACTGGAATGTGGTGCAAATACAGGTTCCCACGCGTCGGGGGCAAGCTCTGGGTAAGGCGGTTGAACTAAAACTGTTCTCTGTGCCAGACGGAGCCGAGAATCTTTCCGTAAAGATGCTGGCTACAAAGCAAACAGAATGTGGTGCTACTTCAGCGCTAGAGAGAAATTGCATAGGCCAGGCGTGTTTCGGCAGAAGCAGCAGCCTGCAGCATTTCGCTGCCGGCACCGTGCTCTCTGGGCGACAAGTAGACGACGCTTCGTCTCCAGCAAAACGAAAGCGCCACCTGCTACGAACAGCATAAGAATGAAGGCAGAGCACCGAGCTGGTGTGTGCATCGCACAGGCTGCAAGAGGAAGCGTGGCTGCCACTCGCTTGTTTTCGGATTCAAATTAGCAGTTGAAAACAGAAAATTCCACTTGCAGCTACTTGTGCTGCTACCTACTTCTCTTCCAGCTTTCCCTGGAAAGAATTGTGCCAGGGTTTATGCTTGGAGATGCAGAGATGACAGTGGTAGAGGCAGCAGAGAATGGAAATAGAGAGTGCAGCGGACAGTTTCTGGGGCTTTACGTGAGGCAACGGGGAAAGTGCAGTCCAGCAGTGGCTTTTCCTTCTGGAGCCTTTTTCTTTGGGAGCAGCTGCTGCAAGTGGGCAACGGAGCTGCGAGAGTGCATGATGTGACGGCACGTCTATGTGAGAAGGAAGCTGCCGAGCCGCAGTGTGTTGTGCTCAGTTTCAAGGCTGCTTGGAGCAGGGGGGGTACTTGAAGAACGCCTTCTTTCTGGACGTGTCCTTCTGGGTGTGCTCGAGCTGCATGGGCTCTGCAGCACTGAAGGTGTAAGAAACTGCTTCTGGCCAGGTAAGTGTCCAGGAGTGCAACGGCTGCTCCTTCCTTTCTGAAGCAGTCAGAGCATTCTTAGCTGAATGTGCTTGTGAAGAAGCTCTTGGCTGGACATTTGAAATTCGGTGCACTGAGTACATGAACCCGGTGCCCAGCTGCTTCGTTCTTCGCCTTCTGCGGTCGGGACAGAACTGAAGCCCAGCGATGACTTTAACCGTGCAGCTCTTCAGCGTGTGTACTGCACGCATCCACAGTGTGCTCTGCAAGGATTTTCCTCTGCTCTCGCTCAGCGAAATGAATCAGAAGAGAAACACTGGATGGATTAGCCTTTCGCTGGCCAAGGCTCACAGTACAGCACCACACTCTGGGTGACGAGGAGAACAAAGGAAGAACATCTTTTCGCCCTGCCACGGTCTTCTCTGCGAGACGACTTCCCGCGTCTCTCTCCCTGCAAGGCTCGAATGTGCGCGATGGTACTTGGAACTGAGAAGGCACGTGCAGAGAGCACCGCGACCTGACGGCGCTGTGCAGGCTGCGAAGGAAAGAGGACTGCCACTGGAATGTGCTGCAAATACAGGTTCCCACGCGTCGGGGACAAGCTCTGGGTAAGGCGCTTGAACTAAAACTGTTCTCTGTGCCAGACGGAGCCGAGAATCTTTCCGTAAAGATGCTGGCTACAAAGCAAACAGAATGTGGTGCTACTTCAGCGCTAGAGAGAAATTGCATCGCCCAGGCGTGTTTCGGCAGAAGCAGCAGCCTGCAGCATTTCGCTGCCGGCACCGTGCTCTCTGGGCGACAAGTAGACGACGCTTCGTCTCCAGCAAAACGAAAGCGCCACCTGCTACGAAGAGTATAAGAATGAAGGCAGAGCACCGAGCTGGTGTGTGCATCGCACAGGCTGCAAGAGGAAGCGTGGCTGCCACTCGCTTGTTTTCGGATTCAAATTAGCAGTTGAAAACAGAAAATTCCACTTGCAGCTACTTGTGCTGCTACCTAGTTCTCTTCCAGCTTTCCCTGGAAAGAATTGTGCTGAGCATTATGCTTGGAGATGCAGAGATGACAGTGGTAGAGGCAGCGGAGAATGGAAATAGAGAGTGCAGCGGACAGTTTCTGGGGCTTTACGTGAGGCAACGGGGAAAGTGCAGTCCAGCAGTGGCTTTTCCTTCTGGAGCCTTTTTCTTTGGGAGCAGCTGCTGCAAGTGGGCAACGGAGCTGCGAGAGTGCATGATGTGACGGCACGTCTATGTGAGAAGGAAGCTGCCGAGCCGCAGTGTGTTGTGCTCAGTTTCAAGGCTGCTTGGAGCAGGGGGGGTACTTGAAGAACGCCTTCTTTCTGGACGTGTCCTTCTGGGTGTGCTCGAGCTGCATGGACTCTGCAGCACTGAAGGTGTAAGAAACTGCTTCTGGCCAGGTAGTGTCCAGGAGTGCAACGGCTGCTCCTTCCTTTCTGAAGCAGTCAGAGCATTCTTAGCTGAATGTGCTTGTGAAGAAGCTCTTGGCTGGACATTTGAAATTCGGTGCACTGAGTACATGAACCCGGTGCCCAGCTGCTTCGTTCTTCGCCTTCTGCGGTCGGGACAGAACTGAAGCCCAGCGTTGCCTTTGAGCTTTGCCGCTCTTCAGCGCGTACACTGCACGCATCCACTGTGTGCTCTGCAAGGATTTTCCTCTGCTCAACGTACAATCATTTGCTTGCTGTTTCACAGAGTCCAAACTGTCCATGTAGCTCTCGCTCAGTGAAATGCGTCAGGAGAGAAACACTTGCTGGAGTAGCTTTTCGCTGGCCAGGACTTTCAACACAGCACCACAATTCAGGTAAGAAGCAGGAGAAAGGAAGAACATCTTTTCGTCCTGGCACGTTCTTCTCTGTGAGACGACTATCCGCGTCTTCTCTCCCTGCAAGGCTCTAATGTGTGCGGTGGCACTTGGAACTGAGAAGGCAGGTGCAGAGAGCACCGCGATCTGACGGCGCTGTGCAGGCTGTAAAGGAAAGAGCACTGCCACTGGAATGTGGTGCAAATACAGGTTCCCACGCGTCGGGGGCAAGCTCTGGGTAAGGCGCTTGAACTAAAACTGTTCTCTGTGCCAGACGGAGCCGAGAATCTTTCCGTAAAGATGCTGGCTACAAAGCAAACAGAATGTGGTGCTACTTCAGCGCTAGAGAGAAATTGCATAGGCCAGGCGTGTTTCGGCAGAAGCAGCAGCCTGCAGCATTTCGCTGCCGGCACCGTGCTCTCTGGGCGACAAGTAGACGACGCTTCGTCTCCAGCAAAACGAAAGCGCCACCTGCTACGAACAGCATAAGAATGAAGGCAGAGCACCGAGCTGGTGTGTGCATCGCACAGGCTGCAAGAGGAAGCGTGGCTGCCACTCGCTTGTTTTCGGATTCAAATTAGCAGTTGAAAACAGAAAATTCCACTTGCAGCTACTTGTGCTGCTACCTACTTCTCTTCCAGCTTTCCCTGGAAAGAATTGTGCCAGGGTTTATGCTTGGAGATGCAGAGATGACAGTGGTAGAGGCAGCAGAGAATGGAAATAGAGAGTGCAGCGGACAGTTTCTGGGGCTTTACGTGAGGCAACGGGGAAAGTGCAGTCCAGCAGTGGCTTTTCCTTCTGGAGCCTTTTTCTTTGGGAGCAGCTGCTGCAAGTGGGCAACGGAGCTGCGAGAGTGCATGATGTGACGGCACGTCTATGTGAGAAGGAAGCTGCCGAGCCGCAGTGTGTTGTGCTCAGTTTCAAGGCTGCTTGGAGCAGGGGGGGTACTTGAAGAACGCCTTCTTTCTGGACGTGTCCTTCTGGGTGTGCTCGAGCTGCATGGACTCTGCAGCACTGAAGGTGTAAGAAACTGCTTCTGGCCAGGTAGTGTCCAGGAGTGCAACGGCTGCTCCTTCCTTTCTGAAGCAGTCAGAGCATTCTTAGCTGAATGTGCTTGTGAAGAAGCTCTTGGCTGGACATTTGAAATTCGGTGCACTGAGTACATGAACCCGGTGCCCAGCTGCTTCGTTCTTCGCCTTCTGCGGTCGGGACAGAACTGAAGCCCAGCGTTGCCTTTGAGCTTTGCCGCTCTTCAGCGCGTACACTGCACGCATCCACAGTGTGCTCTGCAAGGATTTTCCTCTGCTCAACGTACAATCATTTGCTTGCTGTTTCACAGAGTCCAAACTGTCCATGTAGCTCTCGCTCAGTGAAATGCGTCAGGAGAGAAACACTTGCTGGAGTAGCTTTTCGCTGGCCAGGACTTTCAACACAGCACCACAATTCAGGTAAGAAGCAGGAGAAAGGAAGAACATCTTTTCGTCCTGGCACGTTCTTCTCTGTGAGACGACTATCCGCGTCTTCTCTCCCTGCAAGGCTCTAATGTGTGCGGTGGCACTTGGAACTGAGAAGGCAGGTGCAGAGAGCACCGCGATCTGACGGCGCTGTGCAGGCTGTAAAGGAAAGAGCACTGCCACGGGAATGTGGTGCAAATACAGGTTCCCACGCGTCGGGGGCAAGCTCTGGGTAAGGCGGTTGAACTAAAACTGTTCTCTGTGCCAGACGGAGCCGAGAATCTTTCCGTAAAGATGCTGGCTACAAAGCAAACAGAATGTGGTGCTACTTCAGCGCTAGAGAGAAATTGCATAGGCCAGGCGTGTTTCGGCAGAAGCAGCAGCCTGCAGCATTTCGCTGCCGGCACCGTGCTCTCTGGGCGACAAGTAGACGACGCTTCGTCTCCAGCAAAACGAAAGCGCCACCTGCTACGAAGAGTATAAGAATGAAGGCAGAGCACCGAGCTGGTGTGTGCATCGCACAGGCTGCAAGAGGAAGCGTGGCTGCCACTCGCTTGTTTTCGGATTCAAATTAGCAGTTGAAAACAGAAAATTCCACTTGCAGCTACTTGTGCTGCTACCTAGTTCTCTTCCAGCTTTCCCTGGAAAGAATTGTGCTGAGCATTATGCTTGGAGATGCAGAGATGACAGTGGTAGAGGCAGCGGAGAATGGAAATAGAGAGTGCAGCGGACAGTTTCTGGGGCTTTACGTGAGGCAACGGGGAAAGTGCAGTCCAGCAGTGGCTTTTCCTTCTGGAGCCTTTTTCTTTGGGAGCAGCTGCTGCAAGTGGGCAACGGAGCTGCGAGAGTGCATGATGTGACGGCACGTCTATGTGAGAAGGAAGCTGCCGAGCCGCAGTGTGTTGTGCTCAGTTTCAAGGCTGCTTGGAGCAGGGGGGGTACTTGAAGAACGCCTTCTTTCTGGACGTGTCCTTCTGGGTGTGCTCGAGCTGCATGGACTCTGCAGCACTGAAGGTGTAAGAAACTGCTTCTGGCCAGGTAGTGTCCAGGAGTGCAACGGCTGCTCCTTCCTTTCTGAAGCAGTCAGAGCATTCTTAGCTGAATGTGCTTGTGAAGAAGCTCTTGGCTGGACATTTGAAATTCGGTGCACTGAGTACATGAACCCGGTGCCCAGCTGCTTCGTTCTTCGCCTTCTGCGGTCGGGACAGAACTGAAGCCCAGCGTTGCCTTTGAGCTTTGCCGCTCTTCAGCGCGTACACTGCACGCATCCACAGTGTGCTCTGCAAGGATTTTCCTCTGCTCTCGCTCAGCGAAATGAATCAGAAGAGAAACACTGGATGGATTAGCCTTTCGCTGGCCAAGGCTCACAGTACAGCACCACACTCTGGGTGACGAGGAGAACAAAGGAAGAACATCTTTTCGCCCTGCCACGGTCTTCTCTGCGAGACGACTTCCCGCGTCTCTCTCCCTGCAAGGCTCGAATGTGCGCGATGGTACTTGGAACTGAGAAGGCAGGAGCAGAGAGCACCGCGACCTGACGGCGCTGTGCAGGCTGCGAAGGAAAGAGGACTGCCACGGGAATGTGCTGCAAATACAGGTTCCCACGCGTCGGGGACAAGCTCTGGGTAAGGCGCTTGAACTAAAACTGTTCTCTGTGCCAGACGGAGCCGAGAATCTTTCCGTAAAGATGCTGGCTACAAAGCAAACAGAATGTGGTGCTACTTCAGCGCTAGAGAGAAATTGCATCGCCCAGGCGTGTTTCGGCAGAAGCAGCAGCCTGCAGCATTTCGCTGCCGGCACCGTGCTCTCTGGGCGACAAGTAGACGACGCTTCGTCTCCAGCAAAACGAAAGCGCCACCTGCTACGAAGAGTATAAGAATGAAGGCAGAGCACCGAGCTGGTGTGTGCATCGCACAGGCTGCAAGAGGAAGCGTGGCTGCCACTCGCTTGTTTTCGGATTCAAATTAGCAGTTGAAAACAGAAAATTCCACTTGCAGCTACTTGTGCTGCTACCTAGTTCTCTTCCAGCTTTCCCTGGAAAGAATTGTGCTGAGCATTATGCTTGGAGATGCAGAGATGACAGTGGTAGAGGCAGCGGAGAATGGAAATAGAGAGTGCAGCGGACAGTTTCTGGGGCTTTACGTGAGGCAACGGGGAAAGTGCAGTCCAGCAGTGGCTTTTCCTTCTGGAGCCTTTTTCTTTGGGAGCAGCTGCTGCAAGTGGGCAACGGAGCTGCGAGAGTGCATGATGTGACGGCACGTCTATGTGAGAAGGAAGCTGCCGAGCCGCAGTGTGTTGTGCTCAGTTTCAAGGCTGCTTGGAGCAGGGGGGGTACTTGAAGAACGCCTTCTTTCTGGACGTGTCCTTCTGGGTGTGCTCGAGCTGCATGGACTCTGCAGCACTGAAGGTGTAAGAAACTGCTTCTGGCCAGGTAGTGTCCAGGAGTGCAACGGCTGCTCCTTCCTTTCTGAAGCAGTCAGAGCATTCTTAGCTGAATGTGCTTGTGAAGAAGCTCTTGGCTGGACATTTGAAATTCGGTGCACTGAGTACATGAACCCGGTGCCCAGCTGCTTCGTTCTTCGCCTTCTGCGGTCGGGACAGAACTGAAGCCCAGCGTTGCCTTTGAGCTTTGCCGCTCTTCAGCGCGTACACTGCACGCATCCACAGTGTGCTCTGCAAGGATTTTCCTCTGCTCAACGTACAATCATTTGCTTGCTGTTTCACAGAGTCCAAACTGTCCATGTAGCTCTCGCTCAGTGAAATGCGTCAGGAGAGAAACACTTGCTGGAGTAGCTTTTCGCTGGCCAGGACTTTCAACACAGCACCACAATTCAGGTAAGAAGCAGGAGAAAGGAAGAACATCTTTTCGTCCTGGCACGTTCTTCTCTGTGAGACGACTATCCGCGTCTTCTCTCCCTGCAAGGCTCTAATGTGTGCGGTGGCACTTGGAACTGAGAAGGCAGGTGCAGAGAGCACCGCGATCTGACGGCGCTGTGCAGGCTGTAAAGGAAAGAGCACTGCCACTGGAATGTGGTGCAAATACAGGTTCCCACGCGTCGGGGGCAAGCTCTGGGTAAGGCGGTTGAACTAAAACTGTTCTCTGTGCCAGACGGAGCCGAGAATCTTTCCGTAAAGATGCTGGCTACAAAGCAAACAGAATGTGGTGCTACTTCAGCGCTAGAGAGAAATTGCATAGGCCAGGCGTGTTTCGGCAGAAGCAGCAGCCTGCAGCATTTCGCTGCCGGCACCGTGCTCTCTGGGCGACAAGTAGACGACGCTTCGTCTCCAGCAAAACGAAAGCGCCACCTGCTACGAACAGCATAAGAATGAAGGCAGAGCACCGAGCTGGTGTGTGCATCGCACAGGCTGCAAGAGGAAGCGTGGCTGCCACTCGCTTGTTTTCGGATTCAAATTAGCAGTTGAAAACAGAAAATTCCACTTGCAGCTACTTGTGCTGCTACCTACTTCTCTTCCAGCTTTCCCTGGAAAGAATTGTGCCAGGGTTTATGCTTGGAGATGCAGAGATGACAGTGGTAGAGGCAGCAGAGAATGGAAATAGAGAGTGCAGCGGACAGTTTCTGGGGCTTTACGTGAGGCAACGGGGAAAGTGCAGTCCAGCAGTGGCTTTTCCTTCTGGAGCCTTTTTCTTTGGGAGCAGCTGCTGCAAGTGGGCAACGGAGCTGCGAGAGTGCATGATGTGACGGCACGTCTATGTGAGAAGGAAGCTGCCGAGCCGCAGTGTGTTGTGCTCAGTTTCAAGGCTGCTTGGAGCAGGGGGGGTACTTGAAGAACGCCTTCTTTCTGGACGTGTCCTTCTGGGTGTGCTCGAGCTGCATGGGCTCTGCAGCACTGAAGGTGTAAGAAACTGCTTCTGGCCAGGTAAGTGTCCAGGAGTGCAACGGCTGCTCCTTCCTTTCTGAAGCAGTCAGAGCATTCTTAGCTGAATGTGCTTGTGAAGAAGCTCTTGGCTGGACATTTGAAATTCGGTGCACTGAGTACATGAACCCGGTGCCCAGCTGCTTCGTTCTTCGCCTTCTGCGGTCGGGACAGAACTGAAGCCCAGCGATGACTTTAACCGTGCAGCTCTTCAGCGTGTGTACTGCACGCATCCACAGTGTGCTCTGCAAGGATTTTCCTCTGCTCTCGCTCAGCGAAATGAATCAGAAGAGAAACACTGGATGGATTAGCCTTTCGCTGGCCAAGGCTCACAGTACAGCACCACACTCTGGGTGACGAGGAGAACAAAGGAAGAACATCTTTTCGCCCTGCCACGGTCTTCTCTGCGAGACGACTTCCCGCGTCTCTCTCCCTGCAAGGCTCGAATGTGCGCGATGGTACTTGGAACTGAGAAGGCACGTGCAGAGAGCACCGCGACCTGACGGCGCTGTGCAGGCTGCGAAGGAAAGAGGACTGCCACTGGAATGTGCTGCAAATACAGGTTCCCACGCGTCGGGGACAAGCTCTGGGTAAGGCGCTTGAACTAAAACTGTTCTCTGTGCCAGACGGAGCCGAGAATCTTTCCGTAAAGATGCTGGCTACAAAGCAAACAGAATGTGGTGCTACTTCAGCGCTAGAGAGAAATTGCATCGCCCAGGCGTGTTTCGGCAGAAGCAGCAGCCTGCAGCATTTCGCTGCCGGCACCGTGCTCTCTGGGCGACAAGTAGACGACGCTTCGTCTCCAGCAAAACGAAAGCGCCACCTGCTACGAAGAGTATAAGAATGAAGGCAGAGCACCGAGCTGGTGTGTGCATCGCACAGGCTGCAAGAGGAAGCGTGGCTGCCACTCGCTTGTTTTCGGATTCAAATTAGCAGTTGAAAACAGAAAATTCCACTTGCAGCTACTTGTGCTGCTACCTAGTTCTCTTCCAGCTTTCCCTGGAAAGAATTGTGCTGAGCATTATGCTTGGAGATGCAGAGATGACAGTGGTAGAGGCAGCGGAGAATGGAAATAGAGAGTGCAGCGGACAGTTTCTGGGGCTTTACGTGAGGCAACGGGGAAAGTGCAGTCCAGCAGTGGCTTTTCCTTCTGGAGCCTTTTTCTTTGGGAGCAGCTGCTGCAAGTGGGCAACGGAGCTGCGAGAGTGCATGATGTGACGGCACGTCTATGTGAGAAGGAAGCTGCCGAGCCGCAGTGTGTTGTGCTCAGTTTCAAGGCTGCTTGGAGCAGGGGGGGTACTTGAAGAACGCCTTCTTTCTGGACGTGTCCTTCTGGGTGTGCTCGAGCTGCATGGACTCTGCAGCACTGAAGGTGTAAGAAACTGCTTCTGGCCAGGTAGTGTCCAGGAGTGCAACGGCTGCTCCTTCCTTTCTGAAGCAGTCAGAGCATTCTTAGCTGAATGTGCTTGTGAAGAAGCTCTTGGCTGGACATTTGAAATTCGGTGCACTGAGTACATGAACCCGGTGCCCAGCTGCTTCGTTCTTCGCCTTCTGCGGTCGGGACAGAACTGAAGCCCAGCGTTGCCTTTGAGCTTTGCCGCTCTTCAGCGCGTACACTGCACGCATCCACTGTGTGCTCTGCAAGGATTTTCCTCTGCTCAACGTACAATCATTTGCTTGCTGTTTCACAGAGTCCAAACTGTCCATGTAGCTCTCGCTCAGTGAAATGCGTCAGGAGAGAAACACTTGCTGGAGTAGCTTTTCGCTGGCCAGGACTTTCAACACAGCACCACAATTCAGGTAAGAAGCAGGAGAAAGGAAGAACATCTTTTCGTCCTGGCACGTTCTTCTCTGTGAGACGACTATCCGCGTCTTCTCTCCCTGCAAGGCTCTAATGTGTGCGGTGGCACTTGGAACTGAGAAGGCAGGTGCAGAGAGCACCGCGATCTGACGGCGCTGTGCAGGCTGTAAAGGAAAGAGCACTGCCACTGGAATGTGGTGCAAATACAGGTTCCCACGCGTCGGGGGCAAGCTCTGGGTAAGGCGGTTGAACTAAAACTGTTCTCTGTGCCAGACGGAGCCGAGAATCTTTCCGTAAAGATGCTGGCTACAAAGCAAACAGAATGTGGTGCTACTTCAGCGCTAGAGAGAAATTGCATAGGCCAGGCGTGTTTCGGCAGAAGCAGCAGCCTGCAGCATTTCGCTGCCGGCACCGTGCTCTCTGGGCGACAAGTAGACGACGCTTCGTCTCCAGCAAAACGAAAGCGCCACCTGCTACGAACAGCATAAGAATGAAGGCAGAGCACCGAGCTGGTGTGTGCATCGCACAGGCTGCAAGAGGAAGCGTGGCTGCCACTCGCTTGTTTTCGGATTCAAATTAGCAGTTGAAAACAGAAAATTCCACTTGCAGCTACTTGTGCTGCTACCTACTTCTCTTCCAGCTTTCCCTGGAAAGAATTGTGCCAGGGTTTATGCTTGGAGATGCAGAGATGACAGTGGTAGAGGCAGCAGAGAATGGAAATAGAGAGTGCAGCGGACAGTTTCTGGGGCTTTACGTGAGGCAACGGGGAAAGTGCAGTCCAGCAGTGGCTTTTCCTTCTGGAGCCTTTTTCTTTGGGAGCAGCTGCTGCAAGTGGGCAACGGAGCTGCGAGAGTGCATGATGTGACGGCACGTCTATGTGAGAAGGAAGCTGCCGAGCCGCAGTGTGTTGTGCTCAGTTTCAAGGCTGCTTGGAGCAGGGGGGGTACTTGAAGAACGCCTTCTTTCTGGACGTGTCCTTCTGGGTGTGCTCGAGCTGCATGGGCTCTGCAGCACTGAAGGTGTAAGAAACTGCTTCTGGCCAGGTAAGTGTCCAGGAGTGCAACGGCTGCTCCTTCCTTTCTGAAGCAGTCAGAGCATTCTTAGCTGAATGTGCTTGTGAAGAAGCTCTTGGCTGGACATTTGAAATTCGGTGCACTGAGTACATGAACCCGGTGCCCAGCTGCTTCGTTCTTCGCCTTCTGCGGTCGGGACAGAACTGAAGCCCAGCGATGACTTTAACCGTGCAGCTCTTCAGCGTGTGTACTGCACGCATCCACAGTGTGCTCTGCAAGGATTTTCCTCTGCTCTCGCTCAGCGAAATGAATCAGAAGAGAAACACTGGATGGATTAGCCTTTCGCTGGCCAAGGCTCACAGTACAGCACCACACTCTGGGTGACGAGGAGAACAAAGGAAGAACATCTTTTCGCCCTGCCACGGTCTTCTCTGCGAGACGACTTCCCGCGTCTCTCTCCCTGCAAGGCTCGAATGTGCGCGATGGTACTTGGAACTGAGAAGGCACGTGCAGAGAGCACCGCGACCTGACGGCGCTGTGCAGGCTGCGAAGGAAAGAGGACTGCCACTGGAATGTGCTGCAAATACAGGTTCCCACGCGTCGGGGACAAGCTCTGGGTAAGGCGCTTGAACTAAAACTGTTCTCTGTGCCAGACGGAGCCGAGAATCTTTCCGTAAAGATGCTGGCTACAAAGCAAACAGAATGTGGTGCTACTTCAGCGCTAGAGAGAAATTGCATCGCCCAGGCGTGTTTCGGCAGAAGCAGCAGCCTGCAGCATTTCGCTGCCGGCACCGTGCTCTCTGGGCGACAAGTAGACGACGCTTCGTCTCCAGCAAAACGAAAGCGCCACCTGCTACGAAGAGTATAAGAATGAAGGCAGAGCACCGAGCTGGTGTGTGCATCGCACAGGCTGCAAGAGGAAGCGTGGCTGCCACTCGCTTGTTTTCGGATTCAAATTAGCAGTTGAAAACAGAAAATTCCACTTGCAGCTACTTGTGCTGCTACCTAGTTCTCTTCCAGCTTTCCCTGGAAAGAATTGTGCTGAGCATTATGCTTGGAGATGCAGAGATGACAGTGGTAGAGGCAGCGGAGAATGGAAATAGAGAGTGCAGCGGACAGTTTCTGGGGCTTTACGTGAGGCAACGGGGAAAGTGCAGTCCAGCAGTGGCTTTTCCTTCTGGAGCCTTTTTCTTTGGGAGCAGCTGCTGCAAGTGGGCAACGGAGCTGCGAGAGTGCATGATGTGACGGCACGTCTATGTGAGAAGGAAGCTGCCGAGCCGCAGTGTGTTGTGCTCAGTTTCAAGGCTGCTTGGAGCAGGGGGGGTACTTGAAGAACGCCTTCTTTCTGGACGTGTCCTTCTGGGTGTGCTCGAGCTGCATGGACTCTGCAGCACTGAAGGTGTAAGAAACTGCTTCTGGCCAGGTAGTGTCCAGGAGTGCAACGGCTGCTCCTTCCTTTCTGAAGCAGTCAGAGCATTCTTAGCTGAATGTGCTTGTGAAGAAGCTCTTGGCTGGACATTTGAAATTCGGTGCACTGAGTACATGAACCCGGTGCCCAGCTGCTTCGTTCTTCGCCTTCTGCGGTCGGGACAGAACTGAAGCCCAGCGTTGCCTTTGAGCTTTGCCGCTCTTCAGCGCGTACACTGCACGCATCCACTGTGTGCTCTGCAAGGATTTTCCTCTGCTCAACGTACAATCATTTGCTTGCTGTTTCACAGAGTCCAAACTGTCCATGTAGCTCTCGCTCAGTGAAATGCGTCAGGAGAGAAACACTTGCTGGAGTAGCTTTTCGCTGGCCAGGACTTTCAACACAGCACCACAATTCAGGTAAGAAGCAGGAGAAAGGAAGAACATCTTTTCGTCCTGGCACGTTCTTCTCTGTGAGACGACTATCCGCGTCTTCTCTCCCTGCAAGGCTCTAATGTGTGCGGTGGCACTTGGAACTGAGAAGGCAGGTGCAGAGAGCACCGCGATCTGACGGCGCTGTGCAGGCTGTAAAGGAAAGAGCACTGCCACTGGAATGTGGTGCAAATACAGGTTCCCACGCGTCGGGGGCAAGCTCTGGGTAAGGCGCTTGAACTAAAACTGTTCTCTGTGCCAGACGGAGCCGAGAATCTTTCCGTAAAGATGCTGGCTACAAAGCAAACAGAATGTGGTGCTACTTCAGCGCTAGAGAGAAATTGCATAGGCCAGGCGTGTTTCGGCAGAAGCAGCAGCCTGCAGCATTTCGCTGCCGGCACCGTGCTCTCTGGGCGACAAGTAGACGACGCTTCGTCTCCAGCAAAACGAAAGCGCCACCTGCTACGAAGAGTATAAGAATGAAGGCAGAGCACCGAGCTGGTGTGTGCATCGCACAGGCTGCAAGAGGAAGCGTGGCTGCCACTCGCTTGTTTTCGGATTCAAATTAGCAGTTGAAAACAGAAAATTCCACTTGCAGCTACTTGTGCTGCTACCTAGTTCTCTTCCAGCTTTCCCTGGAAAGAATTGTGCTGAGCATTATGCTTGGAGATGCAGAGATGACAGTGGTAGAGGCAGCGGAGAATGGAAATAGAGAGTGCAGCGGACAGTTTCTGGGGCTTTACGTGAGGCAACGGGGAAAGTGCAGTCCAGCAGTGGCTTTTCCTTCTGGAGCCTTTTTCTTTGGGAGCAGCTGCTGCAAGTGGGCAACGGAGCTGCGAGAGTGCATGATGTGACGGCACGTCTATGCGAGAAGGAAGCTGCCGAGCCGCAGTGTGTTGTGCTCAGTTTCAAGGCTGCTTGGAGCAGGGGGGGTACTTGAAGAACGCCTTCTTTCTGGACGTGTCCTTCTGGGTGTGCTCGAGCTGCATGGACTCTGCAGCACTGAAGGTGTAAGAAACTGCTTCTGGCCAGGTAGTGTCCAGGAGTGCAACGGCTGCTCCTTCCTTTCTGAAGCAGTCAGAGCATTCTTAGCTGAATGTGCTTGTGAAGAAGCTCTTGGCTGGACATTTGAAATTCGGTGCACTGAGTACATGAACCCGGTGCCCAGCTGCTTCGTTCTTCGCCTTCTGCGGTCGGGACAGAACTGAAGCCCAGC